>NW_027464678.1:7500-100000 GCF_043290135.1 Rhipicephalus microplus
ATGAACAAGCCAAATACTGCGTGTTCTACCGTTACAAGTGCGAAACTGCTATATTGTGATATTCTCGTTAAAGCGCATGCAAGCATCGTGAAACCTTAAAGAACAATGTCATTTAGCGAGATACAGCGTTCTGTACTGTAATAAGTTGGTGAGAAACTGTGAGGTCAAGCAAATATCGTAATTGTGAACGAAACAGTGTAATTGAGCGTCTTTAGATACAAGTGCGAATGTTAGGTTAGGTTGACATATCAACCGTCGTAAAACCGCATTAAACAGTGTCACTTAGTGTGATGTAGTGTTTTTCAACATTACAAGTCGGGAACTACGATATCTAATGTGAAAGCGCATGAAACCGTCGTAATCTTGTAGAAAACATTGCAAAGTGGCGAGTAAAACGTTTTCTAACGATAGAAGTGCAAAGGTTAGGTTAGGTTAGGATAGTTTAAGCTAGGTAGCGTCGTGAAACTACCAAAAACGACGTCATCTAACGAGATAGTGTTGTTTTATAGCGAGTAATAAACTGCGATAGGTGAAATGTTGTGAAAGCACACAAAACGGCATGAACAAGCCAAATACTGCGTGTTCTACCGTTACAAGTGCGAAACTGCTATATTGTGATATTCTCGTTAAAGCGCATGCAAGCATCGTGAAACCTTAAAGAACAATGTCATTTAGCGAGATACAGCGTTCTGTACTGCAATAAGTTGGTGAAAAACTGTGAGCTTATGCAAATATCCTAATTGTGAACGAAACAGTGTAATAGAGCGTTTTTTAATACAAGTGCGAATGTTAGGTTAGGTTAAGATATGAACCGTCGTAAAACCGCATTAATCAATGTCACTTGGAGAGATGCAGTGTTTTTCACCATTACAAGTCGGGAACTGCGATATCTAATGTGAAAGCGCTCGCAAACGTCGTTAGGTTAGGTTAGGTTAGGTTAGGTTACGTTAGGTTAGGTTAGGTTAGGTTTGGTTAGGTTAGGTTAGGTTAGGTTAGGGTATGTTAGGTAAGGTTTGGTTAGGTTAGGTTAGGTTAGGTTGGTTTAGGTAAGGTTAGGTTAGGTTAAGATATGAACCGTGGTAAAACCGCATTAAACAATGTCACTTAGTGAGATGCAGTGTTTTTCACCATTACAAGTCGGGAACTGCGATATCTAATGTGAAAGCGCTTGAAACCGTCGTAATGTTGTAGAAAGCAATGTAAAGTAGCGAATAAAACGTTTTCTAACGATAGAAGTGCGAAGGTTCGGTTAGTTTGAGTTATGTTAGTTTAAGCTAGGTAGCGTCGTGAAACCACCAAAAACGACGTCATCTAACGAGATAGTGTTGTTTTAATGCGAGTACGAAACTGCGACAGGTAAAATGTTGTGAAAGCACTCAAAACGGCATGAACAAGCCAAATACTGCGTGTTGTACCGTTACAAGTGCGAAACTGCTATATTGTGATATTCTCGTTGAAGCGCATGCAAGCATCGTGAAACCTTAAAGAACGATGTCATTTAGCGAGATACAGCGTTCTGTACTGCAATAAGTTGGTGAAAAACTGTGAGGTTATGCAAATATCGTAATTGTGAACGAAACAGTGTAATAGAGCGTTTTTCAATACAAGTACGAATGTTAGGTTAGGTTAAGATATGAACCGTCGTAAAACCGCATTAAACAATGTCACTTAGTGAGATGCAGTGTTTTTCACCATTACAAGTTGGGAACTGCGATATCTAATGTGAAAGCACTTGCAAACGTCGTTAGGTTAGGTTAGGTTAGGTTAGGTTACGTTAGGTTAGGTTTGGTTACGTTAGGTTAGGTTAGGTTATGTTAGGTTAGGTTGGGTTAGGTTAGGTTAGGTTACGTTAGGTTAAGGTATGAACCGTCGTAAAACCGCAATAAATCTGGTCACTTAGTGAGATGCAGTGTTTTTCACCTTTACAAGTTGGGAACTGCGATATCTAATGCGAAAGCGCTTGAAACCGTCGTAATGTTGTAGAAAGCAATGTAAAGTAGCGAGTAAAACGTTTTCTAACGATAGAAGTGCGAAGGTTATGTTAGGTTGAGTTATGTTAGTTTAAGCTAGGTAGCGTCGTGAAACCACCAAAAACGACGTCATCTAACGAGATAGTGTTGTTTTATTGCGAGTACGAAACTGCGATAGGTAAAATGTTGTGAAAGCACACAAAACGGCATGAACAAGCCAAATACTGCGTGTTGTACCGTTACAAGTGCGAAAGTGCTATGTTGTGACATTCTCGGTAAAGCGCATACAAGTATCGTGAAACCTTAAAGAACGATGTCATTTAGCGAGATACAGCGTTCTGTACTGTAATAAGTTGGTGAGAAACTGTGAGGTCAAGCAAATATCGTAATTGTGAACGAAACAGTGTAATTGAGCGTCTTTAGATACAAGTGCGAATGTTAGGTTAGGTTGACATATCAACCGTCGTAAAACCGCATTAAACAATGTCACTTAGTGAGACGTAGTGTTTTTCAACATTACAAGTCGGGAACTACGATATCTAATGTGAAAACGCATGAAACCGTCGTAATCTTGTAGAAAACATTGTAAAGTGGCGAGTAAAACGTTTTCTAACGATAGAAGTGCGAAGGTTAGGTTAGGTTAGGTTAGTTTAAGCTAGGTAGCGTCGTGAAACTACCAAAAACGACGTCATCTAACGAGATAGTGTTGTTTTATCGCGAGTGTGAGACGACGTCAGGTACGAAGGAGCGACCGTTTTATTGTCAACCCAGACGCGCGAGCCAGCAACCGAACAAGCAGCGAGCCGCTACGATGATGATGATCACGGTGCTTTGTATGCGCAGGTGAAAGTGAAAATGATGAGCAACACAATCAGCGCTCACACTATTTCCCCCCTACACGAAAGCGGTCTGCAAGACGTTCATTTAGTAAGTGTATGAGCGCTGGATATAAGGTTTCAGGCGAGACACATGGACGATCTCGGTCCCGCGACGACGGCGATCAGAAGCCGAAGTAACCGGCGCGACGCGATAATTTACGGCCGATGTTCGTTCAAGCACGGTGTAAGGACCCAGGTATCTGTGAATGAATTTTTCACAGAGGCCGGGTGTGCGAACAGGTGTCCAGAGGAGCACTTCGTCGCCTGGGTAGAATGACACAACTCGACGTGTCGCATCACAACGAACTTTTCGCTGGGCCTGAATGGTAGAGGTGTTGGCGCGGGCGATTGTGCGGCAGTGGTTGACACGGGCAGCGAATTCTTCCGGAAGGGACGCAGATGGGACAGAAGGCGTGGACAAAAAGCTGGTGTCTAGAACAAAAGATGGTGCACGGCCATACACAAGAAAAAACGGGCTGTAACTTGTAGTGCGTTGTATGGCAGTGTTATAGGCAAACGTGACGAAAGGTAGTATTGTGTCCCAGTTCTTGTGATCGGGTTGGACATACATAGAGATCATGTCTGACAAAGTTCTATGAAAACGCTCAGTAAGACCATTGGTTTGCGGATGATATGCCGAGGTGGTCTTATGGATTGTGTCAGAGGCCTGTAAAACTTCAGCGAGCACACGAGAAAGAAATGTCTTGCCACGGTCACTCAGGAGAACACGAGGGGCGCCGTGGCGCAGGATAATGGCACGTAGAACAAAGTCGGCTACTTCGCTGGCAGCTCCAGTAGGAAGAGCTGCCGTCTCAGCGTAGCGAGTAAGATGGTCTACGGCAGTAACAATCCAGCGGTGACCGGCGGCGGTAAGCGGAAGGGGTCCGTATAAGTCTATGCCGACGAACTCGAAGGGAGCGGATGGGCACGGGAGAGGCTGTAGAGGGCCGGCGGGAAGAGATGTCGAACGTTTTCGGTGTTGACATGATGAACAGGAAGTGACGTACCTGGAAACACTAGTGGAGAGGCCAGGCCAGAAGCAGCGAGTCTTAATGCGATCGTAGGTTTTATGAAAACCCAAGTGGCCAGCCGTCGGGTCGTCATGAAAGGCTTCTAAGACTTGGAGTCGAAGTGAGCGAGGTATGACCGGGACCCATCGGCTACCGAGAGGATGGTAAGTTTGTCGAAGTAGCGTTCCGTCATGAAGTTTGAAACGCGTGAGTTGTCGTCGCAAGCGGCTGTTGGGAGCACGAGATGAGCCGGTGAGCCGATCGATGATTGTACGGCAGTATGTGTCTGCACGTTGGAGCGAGGTGAGGTCTGCGGATTGAAGGAAGTCATCCGGTGCAGTGGGCTCGACGGGACTAAGACTGGTCATCTGCGTGGTCTCTTGGCTGGGAGGTGCTGCGCAGCAGGTAGATGCGTCATGATTTTGCAACAGCGGACAGCGTGACAAAGCGTCGGCATCTTGGTGTTTGCGGCCCGACCGGTATGTGACACTGTAGTCATACTCCTGCAGTCGGAGCACCCAACGACCGAGGCGTCCTGACAAGTTTTTTAATGATGACAACCAACAGAGCGCATGATGATCCGTGACGATCGTGAAGCGGCGGCCATACAAATAGGGGCGAAATTTTTGCACGGACCATACGATAGCGAGACATTCCTGTTCAGTGATGCTGTAATTGCGTTCCGCTGGGGAGAGAGTACGGCTCGCGTAAGCCACGACTTGCTCTTGTGAAGCCTGGTCACGCTGCAGCAGAACAGCGCCGATTCCGTGCCCACTTGCGTCAGTGTGTAATATAGTAGGGGCTGTGGGATCAAAATGGCGAAGAACTGGCCCTGACGTGAGGCATCGCTTCAGGGTCTGGAAAGCAGCTTCACAGTCATCTGTCCAAAGAAATGATGCACTTGTGGTCAGGAGTTTGTGAAGAGGAGCCGCGATAGTGGCAAAATCACGGACAAAACGGCGGAAGTAAGAGGCTAAGCCGAGGAAGCTGCGAAGGTCTTTGAGCGTGGTGGGCTTAGGAAAGTGCAGCACAGCGGCCACTTTGTCGGGATCAGGTTCGATGCCAAGCTTGCTGACAACGTGGCCTAACACTTTGATGCTGCGGCTCGCAAACCGACACTTCTTGGTATTTAGCTGGAGACCGGCTTTGGCTAGACATGTGAGCACCTCGTCTAGACGTTCTAGGTGTTGCGAGAAGCTGGATGAAAAGATGACGATGTCATCCAGGTAACAAAGACAGGTCTTCCATTTTAGGCCACGCAGCACCGTATCGATCATCCGCTCAAATGTGGCTGGGGCATTGCAGAGCCCAAAAGGCATCACATTGAATTCGAAGAGACCATCAGGAGTAGCAAACGCTGTCTTCTCTTTATCAGACTCATGCATCGGGATCTGCCAATACCCAGATCGTAGGTCGAGACTTGAGAAATATTCTGCACCCTGTAAGGTGTCAAGTGCATCGTCAATTCGAGGCATAGGATATACATCCTTGCGCGTAATTTTGTTTAGTGCCCTGTAATCAACGCAAAATCGCACTGATCCGTCCCTTTTCTTAACTAGGACAACAGGAGAAGACCAAGGGCTTGTGGAAGGTCTGATAACGTTGCGTGCGAGCATGTCATTGACTTGTTCCTCGATGACCTTGCGTTCTGAAGACGACACGCGGTAAGGGCGACGGCGGATAATACGAGAACCGTCTGTGGCGATGTGATGAGAGGTCACCGTAGTTTGACCTAAGCCATCCGAACAAACGTCAAAACAAGTCTTGTGTTTTGTTAAAAGGGCCATTAAGTCATTAGTTTGCGTTGGAGTGAGATATGGACTCAAAGTGGCTTTAAGCGCATTAGATGAGCCTCCTGGTGGCGTACACTTAGCGACTGACGGCGGAGACGATACAGTGACGACACATACCGGTGCTATGTCGATAAGGCTGGCAACAGTGGACCCCTCTGGCAGTAGTTGTGGCTCTGTTGTCGTGTTGTAGGCGGTGAGACTGGCATGACCACGCGAAAACCGCACTAGACAACATGCGATGGCGATTCCTCGGAAAATGCAGCGCTGATCGGGGACAACCACTGCGTCACCGTCAATGGTATCGCTGGATCTAATGGTGAGGATACGTTCTTGGGCCGGGGGCAGTACAAAGTCTGCAGCTGCAACAAGGTGAGGCGACGAAAAATCGTAAGCACTAGAATTTTCAGTGTCCGTAATGCGAATAACGGGCGGACCACACGAAATGACAGCGGAAGCGGCTGACAGGAAGTCCCAGCCCAATATAATCGGATGAGCACATGAAGAAAGCACAGCCAATTGTATATGGTGACGAATTCCGTCGATCAGAACACGAACAGTGCATTGTCCAATAGGGTAAATTCTATTTTCATTAGCACCACATAACACCGGACCAACATATGGAGTTTGCACTTTTCGTAGACGATGACATAGTTCGCGATCAATGACCGAAATGGCTGCTCCAGTGTCCACGAGTGCGTCAACCGAAATGCCTTCTACACAAACAGTTAGTAAATTTGCAGGGCGCGCAGGAGGAATTGGGACACTTCGACGACAGGCAGTTTCTCCTCCAAAAACTGCAGCTGCTAGTTTTCCGAGTGGCTGTCGAGGGGCATCAGGGCAGAACGTAAAGGCGAAGTAGTACGGCGGAAGGGCGATGGTGAACGACGGCGGGGTGAGCGGGAAGAACGAGGTTCACCGTGGGACAAAGGAGGCGAAGGCGAACGTCGTGACGAGGGAATGTAGGTTCCTGGAACGTAGGGGTCAGACCTCGCAGCCCGGTCACTCTCGTACGAAGAATAACCTCGTCGTTCATCTTGCTGGCGCCGACGGCAAAAGCGGGAGATATGTCCTCTTATGCCACAGTAGTAACAGACGGGGCGCGTAGGGCGCCAGGCAGGGAAGTGTGGTTGTGGTGGTGCCTTGGCTGCCATCGCGGCCAAATGGTCGTATACGACGTCCGTAGTTACAGGTGGAGTAGGTGGAGGAGGCCGTGACACGACTTCGGCATACGTAGGCACATGTAAGGGCACAGGAGGCGGGGCACGTGCGACGCTCGTCATCGACGCCAATTCGTCCTTTATAATTTCCCGCAGGTTAGGAGGGGGTGAGCGGGCAGGTGAAGTCGGTGCGCTGGCAGGAACAAGGCTGTGAAGTTCCTCTCTCACTATGGTGCGAATTAGAGCTCGCAGCTCATGCTCGCCAGTAAGACGAGTGTCATAGGAGGCGTGTGGAAGGCGCATTGAGTAAAGTGCGTCCAGGCGCTGGCAGGTGGTAATAATGTCCTGAACTGTTGTCGGGCTCTGCATGACAAAAGCATTAAAGGCGACGGAGTTGATGCCTTTCATTACTTGCCGAATACGATCGGCCTCCGGCATGTCCTTTTGGGCGCGGCGGCAGAGGGCCAGAACGTCTTCAATGTACGATGTGTACGATTCGTCAGGCCCCTGGATGCGGGTAGCGAGCTTCTGTTTAGCTACCTCAGAGCGTCCTGTAGAAGTGCCGAATATTTGACGCAGCTGCACCGTGAATGCTGACCAATCAGGAAAGTCGCGTTCGTGGTTATGATACCACGTCTTAGCAACCTCCTTCAGATAAAAGGGTACATAGCGCAGCTTATGTGCCTCATCCCAGTAATTGCAAGCACTGGTACGGTCGTAACTGTCCAGCCATTCTTCTACGTCCTCACCGCGAAGGCCAGAAAACACTGGAGGGTCTCGTTGCGAGGTACTCACGGTGTGGTGAGGCCCAGCAGGCTGAGCGGGTGGTGCGAAGAAGGCGGTAGGGGGTGGGTCGTTTTGCGCCATCACTGTTGGCAAGCACAGCCGTCGACCTGATCGGAGCTCCAGGGGTGACCGGTAGTGCAGGAGGACTTGGGAATCACAGCACGCTCCACCACTTGTGAGACGACGTCAGGTACGAAGGAGCGACCGTTTTATTGTCAACCCAGACGCGCGAGCCAGCAACCGAACAAGCAGCGAGCCGCTACGATGATGATGATCACGGTAGGTGCGATACCGCGATAGGTTAAACTGCGATAGGTGAAATGTTGTGAAAGCACACAAAACGGCATGAACAAGCCAAATACTGCCTGTTCTACCGTTACAAGTGCGAAACTGCTATATTGTGATATTCTCGTTAAATCGCATGCAAGCATCGTGAAACCTTAAAGAACAATGTCATTTAGCGAGATACAGCGTTCTGTACTGCAATAAGTTGGTGAAAAACTGTGAGGTTATGCAAATATCGTAATTGTGAACAAAACAGTGTAATAGAGCGTTTTTAGATACAAGTGCGAATGTTAGGTTAGGTTAAGATATGAACCGTCGTAAAACCGCATTAAACAATGTCACTTAGTGAGATGCAGTGTTTTTCACCATTACAAGTTGGGAACTGCGATATCTAATGTGAAAGCGCTTGCAAACGTCGTTAGGTTAGGTTAGGTTAGGTTAGGTTAGGTTTGGTTAGGTTAGGTTAGGTTAGGTTAGGTTAGATTAGGTTAGGTTGGGTTGAGTTGGGTTAGGTTAGGTTAGGTTAGGTTAGGTTGGGTTAGGTTAGGTTAGGTTAGGTTAGGTTACGTTAGGTTAGGTTACGTTAGGTTAGGTTAGGTTAGGTTACGTTAGGTTAGGTTAGGTTAGGTAAGGATAATTTGGTTAGGTTAGGTAAGGTTAGGTTAGGTTAGGTTAGGTTGGGTTGGGTGTTGTTGGGTTGGGTTGGGTTGGGTTAGGTTGGGTTAGGTTAGGTTAGGTTACGTTAGGTTAGGTTAGGTTACGTTAGGTTATGTTAGGTTAGGTTAGGTTACGTTAGGTTAGGTTAGGTCAGGTAAGGTTAGGTTACGTTAGAATAGGTTAGGTTAGGTTACGTTAGGTTAGGTTAAGTTAGGTTAGGTTAGGTTTGGTTAGGTTAGGTTGGGTTGGGTTGGGTTAGGTTGGGTTAGGTTAGGTTAGGTTAGGTGGCTTAGGTTAGTTTAGGTTAGGTTAGGTTAGGTTAAGTTGGGTTGGGTTAGGTTAGGTTAGATTAGGTAAGGTTAGGTTAGGTTAGGTTAGGTTAGGTTAAGGTATGAAGCGTCGTAAAACCGCATTAAACAATGTCAGTGAGATGCAGTGTTTTTCACCTTTACAAGTTGGGAACTGTGATATCTAATGTGAAAGCGCTTGAAACCGTCGTAATGTTGTAGAAAGCAATGTAAAGTAGCAAGTAAAACGTTTTCTAACGATAGAAGTGCGAAGGTCATGTTAGGTTATGTTAGTTTAAGCTAGGTAGGGTCGTGAAACTACCAAAAACAACGTCATCTAACGAGATAGTGTTGTTTTATTGCGAGTACGAAACTGCGATAGGTGAAATGTTGTGAAAGCACACAAAACGGCATGAACAAGCCAAATACTGCGTGTTGTACCGTTACAAGTTCGAAACTGCTATGTTGTGATATTCTCGTTAAAGCGCATGCAAGCATCGTGAAACCTTAAAGAACGATGTCATTTAGCGAGATACAGCGTTCTGTACTGCAATAAGTTGGTGAAAAACTGTGAGGTTATGCAAATATCCTAATTGTGAACGAAACAGTGTAATAGAGCGTTTTTTAATACAAGTGCGAATGTTAGGTTAGGTTAAGATATGAACCGTCGTAAAACCGCATTAAACAATGTCACTTAGTGAGATGCAGTGTTTTTCACCATTACAAGTTGGGAACTGCGATATCTAATGTGAAAGCACTTGCAAACGTCGTTAGGTTAGGTTAGGTTAGGTTAGGTTACGTTAGGTTATGTTTGGTTAGGTTAGGTTAGGTTAGGTTATGTTAGGTTAGGTTGGGTTAGGTTAGGTTAGGTTACGTTAGGTTAAGGTATGAACCGTCGTAAAACCGCAATAAACAATGTCACTTAGTGAGATGCAGTGTTTTTCACCTTTACAAGTTGGGAACTGCGATATCTAATGTGAAAGCGCTAGAAACCGCCGTAATGTTGTAGAAAGCAATGTAAAGTAGCGAGTAAAACGTTTTCTAACGATAGAAGTGCGAAGGTTATGTTAGGTTGAGTTATGTTAGTTTAAGCTAGGTAGCGTCGTGAAACCACCAAAAACGACGTCGTCTAACGAGATAGCTGTTTTATTGCGAGTACGAAACTGCGAAAGGTAAAATGTTGTGAAAGCACACAAAACGGCATGAACAAGCCAAATACTGCGTGTTGTACCGTTACAAGTGCGAAAGTGCTATGTTGTGACATTCTCGGTAAAGCGCATGCAAGTATCGTGAAACCTTAAAGAACGATGTCATTTAGCGAGATACAGCGTTCTGTACTGTAATAAGTTGGTGAGAAACTGTGAGGTCAAGCAAATATCGTAATTTTGAACGAAACAGTGTAATTGAGCGTCTTTAGATACAAGTGCGAATGTTAGGTTAGGTTGACATATCAACCGTCGTAAAACCGCATTAAACAATGTCACTTAGTGAGATGTAGTGTTTTTCAACATTACAAGTCGGGAACTACGATATCTAATGTGAAAGCGCATGAAACCGTCGTAATCTTGTAGAAAACATTATAAAGTGGCGAGTAAAACGTTTTCTAACGATAGAAGTGCGAAGGTTACGTTAGGTTAGGTTAGTTAAGCTAGGTAGCGTCGTGAAACTACCAAAAACGACGTCATCTAACGAGATAGTGTTGTTTTATAGCGAGTATTAAACTGCGATAGGTGAAATGTTGTGAAAGCACACAAAACGGCATGAACAAGCCAAATACTGCGTGTTCTACCGTTACAAGTGCGAAACTGCTATATTGTGATATTCTCGTTAAATCGCATGCAAGCATTGTGAAACCTTAAAGAACAATGTCATTTAGCGAGATACAGCGTTCTGTAGTGCAATAAGTTGGTGAAAAACTGTGAGGTTATGCAAATATCGTAATTGTGAACAAAACAGTGTAATAGAGCGTTTTTAGATACAAGTGCGAATGTTAGGTTAGGTTAAGATATGAACCGTCGTAAAACCGCATTAAACAATGTCAATTACTGAGATGCAGTGTTTTTCACCATTAAAAGTGGGGAACTGCGATATTTAATGTGAAAGCGCTTGCAACCGTCGTTAGGTTAGGTTAGGTTAGGTTAGGTTAGGTTAGGTTAAGTTAGGTTAGGTTAGGTTTGGTTAGGTTAGGTTAGGTTAGGTTAGGTTAGGGTATGTTAGGTAAGGTTTGGTTAGGTTAGGTTAGGTTAGGTTGGTTTAGGTAAGGTTAGGTTAGGTTAAGATATGAACCGCGCTAAAACCGCGTTAAACAATGTCACTTAGTGAGATGCTGTGTTTTTCACCATTACAAGTCGGGAACTGCGATATCTAATGTGAAAGCGCATGAAACCGTCGTAATCTTGTAGAAAACATTGTAAAGTAGCGAATAAAACGTTTTCTAACGATAGAAGTGCGAAGGTTCGGTTAGTTTGAGTTATGTTAGTTTAAGCTAGGTAGCGTCGTGAAACCACCAAAAACGACGTCATCTAACGAGATAGTGTTGTTTTAATGCGAGTATGAAACTGCGACAGGTAAAATGTTGTGAAAGCACTCAAAACGGCATGAACAAGACAAATACTGCGTGTTGTACCGTTACAAGTGCGAAACTGCTATATTGTGATATTCTCGTTGAAGCGCATGCAAGCATCGTGAAACCTTAAAGAACGATGTCATTTAGCGAGATACAGCGTTCTGTACTGCAATAAGTTGGTGAAAAAGTGTGAGGTTATGCAAATATCTTAATTGTGAACGAAACAGTGTAATAGAGCGTTTTTCAATACAAGTACGAATGTTAGGTTAGGTTAAGATATGAACCGTCGTAAAACCGCATTAAACAATGTCACTTAGTGAGATGCAGTGTTTTTCACCATTACAAGTTGGGAACTGCGATATCTAATGTGAAAGCACTTGCAAACGTCGTTAGGTTAGGTTAGGTTAGGTTAGGTTACGTTAGGTTAGGTTTGGTTACGTTAGGTTAGGTTAGGGTATGTTAGGTTAGGTTGGCTTAGGTTAGGTTAGGTTACGTTAGGTTAAGGTATGAACCGTCGTAAAACCGCAATAAACAATGTCACTTAGTGAGATGCAGTGTTTTTCACCTTTACAAGTTGGGAACTGCGATATCTAATGCGAAAGCGCTTGAAACCGTCGTAATGTTGTAGAAAGCAATGTAAAGTAGCGAGTAAAACGTTTTCTAACGATAGAAGTGCGAAGGTTATGTTAGGTTGAGTTATGTTAGTTTAAGCTAGGTAGCGTCGTGAAACCACCAAAAACGACGTCATCTAACGAGATAGTGTTGTTTTATTGCGAGTACGAAACTGCGATAGGTAAAATGTTGTGAAAGCACACAAAACGGCATGAACAAGCCAAATACTGCGTGTTGTACCGTTACAAGTGCGAAAGTGCTATGTTGTGACATTCTCGGTAAAGCGCATGCAAGTATCGTGAAACCTTAAAGAACGATGTCATTTAGCGAGATACAGCGCTCTGTACTGTAATAAGTTGGTGAGAAACTGTGAGGTCAAGCAAATATCGTAATTGTGAACGAAACAGTGTAATTGAGCGTCTTTAGATACAAGTGCGAATGTTAGGTTAGGTTGACAGATCAACCGTCGTAAAACCGCATTAAACAATGTCACTTAGTGAGATGTAGTGTTTTTCAACATTACAAGTCGGGAACTACGATATCTAATGTGAAAGCGCATGAAACCGTCGTAATCTTGTAGAAAACATTGTAAAGTGGCGAGTAAAACGTTTTCTAACGATAGAAGTGCGAAGGTTAGGTTAGGCTAGGTTAGTTTAGGCTAGGTAGCGTCGTGAAACTACCAAAAACGACGTCATCTAACGAGATAGTGTTGTTTTATCGCGAGTATTAAACTGCGATAGGTGAAATGTTGTGAAAGCACACAAAATGGCATGAACAAGCCAAATACTGCGTGTTCTACCGTTACAAGTGCGAAACTGCTATATTGTGATATTCTCGTTAAATCGCATGCAAGCATCGTGAAACCTTAAAGAACAATGTCATTTAGCGAGATACAGCGTTCTGTACTGCAATAAGTTGGTGAAAAACTGTGAGGTTATGCAAATATCGTAATTGTGAACAAAACAGTGTAATAGAGCGTTTTTAGATACAAGTGCGAATGTTAGGTTAGGTTAAGATATGAACCCTCGTAAAACCGCATTAAACAATGTCAATTACTGAGATGCAGTGTTTTTCACCATTAAAAGTGGGGAACTGCGATATTTATTGTGAAAGCGCTTGCAACCGTCGTTAGGTTAGGTTAGGTTAGGTTAGGTTAGGTTAGGTTTGGTTAGGTTAGGTTAGGTTAGGTTAGGTTAGATTAGGTTAGGTTGGGTTGAGTTGGGTTAGGTTAGGTTAGGTTAGGTTAGGTTGGGTTAGGTTAGGTTAGGTTAGGTTACGTTAGGTTAGGTTACGTTAGGTTAGGTTAGGTTAGGTTACGTTAGGTTAGGTTAAGTTAGGTAAGGATAATTTGGTTAGGTTAGGTAAGGTTAGGTTAGGTTAGGTTAGGTTGGGTTGGGTGTTGTTGGGTTGGGTTGGGTTGGGTTAGGTTGGGTTAGGTTAGGTTAGGTTACGTTAGGTTAGGTTAGGTTAGGTTACGTTAGGTTATGTTAGGTTAGGTTAGGGTACGTTAGGCTAGGTTAGGTCAGGTAAGGTTAGGTTACGTTAGAATAGGTTAGGTTACGTTAGGTTAGGTTAAGTTAGGTTAGGTTAGGTTTGGTTAGGTTAGGTTAGGTTAGCTTAGGTTAGGTTAGGTTGGGTTGGGTTGGGTTAGGTTGGGTTAGGTTAGGTTAGGTTAGGTGGGTTAGGTTAGTTTAGGTTAGGTTAGGTTAGGTTAAGTTGGGTTGGGTTAGGTTAGGTTAGATTAGGTAAGGTTAGGTTAGGTTAGGTTAGGTTAGGTTAGGTTACGTTAGGTTAAGGTATGAAGCGTCGTAAAACCGCATTAAACAATGTCACTTAGTGAGATGCAGTGTTTTTCACCTTTACAAGTTGGGAACTGTGATATCTAATGTGAAAGCGCTTGAAACCGTCGTAATGTTGTAGAAAGCAATGTAAAGTAGCAAGTAAAACGTTTTCTAACGATAGAAGTGCGAAGGTCATGTTAGGTTATGTTAGTTTAAGCTAGGTAGCGTCGTGAAACTACCAAAAACAACGTCATCTAACGAGATAGTGTTGTTTTATTGCGAGTACGAAACTGCGATAGGTGAAATGTTGTGAAAGCACACAAAACGGCATGAACAAGCCAAATACTGCGTGTTGTACCGTTACAAGTGCGAAACTGCTATGTTGTGATATTCTCGTTAAAGCGCATGCAAGCATCGTGAAACCTTCAAGAGCGATGTCATTTAGCGAGATACAGCGTTGTGTACTGCAATAAGTTGGTGAAAAACTGTGAGGTTATGCAAATATCCTAATTGTAAAGGAAACAGTGTAATAGAGCGTTTTTTAATACAAGTGCGAATGTTAGGTTAGGTTAAGATATGAACCGTCGTAAAACCGCATTAAACAATGTCACTTAGTGAGATGCAGTGTTTTTCACCATTACAAGTTGGGAACTGCGATATCTAATGTGAAAGCACTTGCAAACGTCGTTAGGTTAGGTTAGGTTTTGTTAGGTTAGGTTAGGTTAGCTTAGGTTAGGTTAGGTTGGGATGGGTTGGGTTAGGTTGGGTTAGGTTAGGTTAGGTTAAGTTAGGTTGGGTTAGGTTAGTTTAGGTTAGGTTAGATTAGGTTAGGTTAAGTTGGGTTGGGTTAGGTTAGGTTAGGTTAGGTAAGGTTAGGTTAGGTTAGGTTAGGTTAAGGTATGAACCGTCGTAAAACCGCATTAAACAATGTCACTTAGTGAGATGCAGTGTTTTCACCATTACAAGTCGGGAACTGCGATATCTAATGTGAAAGCGCTTGCAAACGTCGTTAGGTTAGGTTAGGTTAGGTTAGGTTAGGTTAGGTTTGGTTAGGGTATGTTAGGTAAGGTTTGGTTAGGTTAGGTTAGGTTAGGTTGGGTTAGGTAAGGTTAGGTTAGGTTAAGATATGAACCGCGCTAAAACCGCATTAAACAATGTCACTTAGTGAGATGCTGTGTTTTCCACCATTACAAGTCGGGAACTGCGATATCTAATGTGAAAGCGCATGAAACCGTCGTAATCTTGTAGAAAGCAATGTAAAGTAGCGTGTAAAACGTTTTCTAACGATAGAAGTGCGAAGGTTATGTTAGGTTGAGTTATGTTAGTTTAAGCCATGTAGCGTCGTGAAACCACCAAAAACGACGTCATCTAACGAGATAGTGTTGTTTTATTGCGAGTACGAAACTGTGATAGGTAAAATGTTGTGAAAGCACACAAAACGGCATGAACAAGCCAAATACTGCGTGTTGTACCGTTACAAGTGCGAAACTGCTACGTTGTGACATTCTCGGTAAAGCGCATGCAAGCATCGTGAAACCTTAAAGAACGATGTCATTTAGCGAGATACAGCGTTCTGTACTGCAATAAGTTGGTGAAAAACTGTGAGGTTATGCAAATATCGTAATTGTGAACGAAACAGTAATAGAGCGTTTTTCAATACAAGTACGAATGTTAGGTTAGGTTAAGATATGAACCGTCGTAAAACCGCATTAAACAATGTCACTTAGTGAGATGCAGTGTTTTTCACCATTACAAGTTGGGAACTGCGATATCTAATGTGAAAGCACTTGCAAACGTCGTTTGGTTAGGTTAGGTTAGGTTAGGTTAGGTTACGTTAGGTTAGGTTTGGTTAGGTTAGGTTAGGTTAGGTTATGTTAGGTTAGGTTGGGTTAGGTTAGGTTAGGTTACGTTAGGTTAAGGTATGAACCGTCGTAAAACCGCAATAAACAATGTCACTTAGTGAGATGCAGTGTTTTTCACCTTTACAAGTTGGGAATTGCGATATCTAATGTGAAAGCGCTTGAAACCGTCGTAATGTTGTAGAAAGCAATGTAAAGTAGCGAGTAAAACGTTTTCTAACGATAGAAGTGCGAAGGTTATGTTAGGTTGAGTTATGTTAGTTTAAGCCATGTAGCGTCGTGAAACCACCAAAAACGACGTCATCTAACGAGATAGTGTTGTTTTATAGCGAGTATTAAACTGCGATAGGTGAAATGTTGTGAAAGCACACAAAACGGCATGAACAAGCCAAATACTGCGTGTTCTACCGTTACAAGTGCGAAACTGCTATATTGTGATATTCTCGTTAAATCGCATGCAAGCATCGTGAAACCTTAAAGAACAATGTCATTTAGCGAGATACAGCGTTCTGTACTGCAATAAGTTGGTGAAAAACTGTGAGGTTATGCAAATATCGTAATTGTGAACAAAACAGTGTAATAGAGCGTTTTTAGATACAAGTGCGAATGTTAGGTTAGGTTAAGATATGAACCCTCGTAAAACCGCATTAAACAATGTCAATTACTGAGATGCAGTGTTTTTCACCATTAAAAGTGGGGAACTGCGATATTTATTGTGAAAGCGCTTGCAACCGTCGTTAGGTTAGGTTAGGTTAGGTTAGGTTAGGTTAGGTTAGGTTTGGTTAGGTTAGGTTAGGTTAGGTTAGGTTAGATTAGGTTAGGTTGGGTTGAGTTGGGTTAGGTTAGGTTAGGTTAGGTTAGGTTGGGTTAGGTTAGGTTAGGTTAGGTTACGTTAGGTTAGGTTACGTTAGGTTAGGTTAGGTTAGGTTACGTTAGGTTAGGTTAAGTTAGGTAAGGATAATTTGGTTAGGTTAGGTAAGGTTAGGTTAGGTTAGGTTAGGTTGGGTTGGGTGTTGTTGGGTTGGGTTGGGTTGGGTTAGGTTGGGTTAGGTTAGGTTAGGTTACGTTAGGTTAGGTTAGGTTAGGTTACGTTAGGTTATGTTAGGTTAGGTTAGGGTACGTTAGGCTAGGTTAGGTCAGGTAAGGTTAGGTTACGTTAGAATAGGTTAGGTTACGTTAGGTTAGGTTAAGTTAGGTTAGGTTAGGTTTGGTTAGGTTAGGTTAGGTTAGCTTAGGTTAGGTTAGGTTGGGTTGGGTTGGGTTAGGTTGGGTTAGGTTAGGTTAGGTTAGGTGGGTTAGGTTAGTTTAGGTTAGGTTAGGTTAGGTTAAGTTGGGTTGGGTTAGGTTAGGTTAGATTAGGTAAGGTTAGGTTAGGTTAGGTTAGGTTAGGTTAGGTTACGTTAGGTTAAGGTATGAAGCGTCGTAAAACCGCATTAAACAATGTCACTTAGTGAGATGCAGTGTTTTTCACCTTTACAAGTTGGGAACTGTGATATCTAATGTGAAAGCGCTTGAAACCGTCGTAATGTTGTAGAAAGCAATGTAAAGTAGCAAGTAAAACGTTTTCTAACGATAGAAGTGCGAAGGTCATGTTAGGTTATGTTAGTTTAAGCTAGGTAGCGTCGTGAAACTACCAAAAACAACGTCATCTAACGAGATAGTGTTGTTTTATTGCGAGTACGAAACTGCGATAGGTGAAATGTTGTGAAAGCACACAAAACGGCATGAACAAGCCAAATACTGCGTGTTGTACCGTTACAAGTGCGAAACTGCTATGTTGTGATATTCTCGTTAAAGCGCATGCAAGCATCGTGAAACCTTCAAGAGCGATGTCATTTAGCGAGATACAGCGTTGTGTACTGCAATAAGTTGGTGAAAAACTGTGAGGTTATGCAAATATCCTAATTGTAAAGGAAACAGTGTAATAGAGCGTTTTTTAATACAAGTGCGAATGTTAGGTTAGGTTAAGATATGAACCGTCGTAAAACCGCATTAAACAATGTCACTTAGTGAGATGCAGTGTTTTTCACCATTACAAGTTGGGAACTGCGATATCTAATGTGAAAGCACTTGCAAACGTCGTTAGGTTAGGTTAGGTTTTGTTAGGTTAGGTTAGGTTAGCTTAGGTTAGGTTAGGTTGGGATGGGTTGGGTTAGGTTGGGTTAGGTTAGGTTAGGTTAAGTTAGGTTGGGTTAGGTTAGTTTAGGTTAGGTTAGATTAGGTTAGGTTAAGTTGGGTTGGGTTAGGTTAGGTTAGGTAAGGTTAGGTTAGGTTAGGTTAGGTTAAGGTATGAACCGTCGTAAAACCGCATTAAACAATGTCACTTAGTGAGATGCAGTGTTTTCACCATTACAAGTCGGGAACTGCGATATCTAATGTGAAAGCGCTTGCAAACGTCGTTAGGTTAGGTTAGGTTAGGTTAGGTTAGGTTAGGTTTGGTTAGGGTATGTTAGGTAAGGTTTGGTTAGGTTAGGTTAGGTTAGGTTGGGTTAGGTAAGGTTAGGTTAGGTTAAGATATGAACCGCGCTAAAACCGCATTAAACAATGTCACTTAGTGAGATGCTGTGTTTTCCACCATTACAAGTCGGGAACTGCGATATCTAATGTGAAAGCGCATGAAACCGTCGTAATCTTGTAGAAAGCAATGTAAAGTAGCGTGTAAAACGTTTTCTAACGATAGAAGTGCGAAGGTTATGTTAGGTTGAGTTATGTTAGTTTAAGCCATGTAGCGTCGTGAAACCACCAAAAACGACGTCATCTAACGAGATAGTGTTGTTTTATTGCGAGTACGAAACTGTGATAGGTAAAATGTTGTGAAAGCACACAAAACGGCATGAACAAGCCAAATACTGCGTGTTGTACCGTTACAAGTGCGAAACTGCTACGTTGTGACATTCTCGGTAAAGCGCATGCAAGCATCGTGAAACCTTAAAGAACGATGTCATTTAGCGAGATACAGCGTTCTGTACTGCAATAAGTTGGTGAAAAACTGTGAGGTTATGCAAATATCGTAATTGTGAACGAAACAGTAATAGAGCGTTTTTCAATACAAGTACGAATGTTAGGTTAGGTTAAGATATGAACCGTCGTAAAACCGCATTAAACAATGTCACTTAGTGAGATGCAGTGTTTTTCACCATTACAAGTTGGGAACTGCGATATCTAATGTGAAAGCACTTGCAAACGTCGTTTGGTTAGGTTAGGTTAGGTTAGGTTAGGTTACGTTAGGTTAGGTTTGGTTAGGTTAGGTTAGGTTAGGTTATGTTAGGTTAGGTTGGGTTAGGTTAGGTTAGGTTACGTTAGGTTAAGGTATGAACCGTCGTAAAACCGCAATAAACAATGTCACTTAGTGAGATGCAGTGTTTTTCACCTTTACAAGTTGGGAACTGCGATATCTAATGTGAAAGCGCTTGAAACCGTCGTAATGTTGTAGAAAGCAATGTAAAGTAGCGAGTAAAACGTTTTCTAACGATAGAAGTGCGAAGGTTATGTTAGGTTGAGTTATGTTAGTTTAAGCCATGTAGCGTCGTGAAACCACCAAAAACGACGTCATCTAACGAGATAGTGTTGTTTTATAGCGAGTATTAAACTGCGATAGGTGAAATGTTGTGAAAGCACACAAAACGGCATGAACAAGCCAAATACTGCGTGTTCTACCGTTACAAGTGCGAAACTGCTATATTGTGATATTCTCGTTAAAGCGCATGCAAGCATCGTGAAACCTTAAAGAACAATGTCATTTAGCGAGATACAGCGTTCTGTACTGCAATAAGTTGGTGAAAAACTGTGAGGTTATGCAAATATCCTAATTGTGAACGAAACAGTGTAATAGAGCGTTTTTTAATACAAGTGCGAATGTTAGGTTAGGTTAAGATATGAACCGTCGTAAAACCGCATTAATCAATGTCACTTAGAGAGATGCAGTGTTTTTCACCATTACAAGTCGGGAACTGCGATATCTAATGTGAAAGCGCTCGCAAACGTCGTTAGGTTAGGTTAGGTTAGGTTAGGTTAGGTTACGTTAGGTTAGGTTAGGTTAGGTTTGGTTAGGTTAGGTTAGGTTAGGTTAGGGTATGTTAGGTAAGGTTTGGTTAGGTTAGGTTAGGTTAGGTTGGTTTAGGTAAGGTTAGGTTGGGTTAAGATATGAACCGCGCTAAAACCGCGTTAAACAATGTCACTTAGTGAGATGCTGTGTTTTTCACCATTACAAGTCGGGAACTGCGATATCTAATGTGAAAGCGCATGAAACCGTCGTAATCTTGTAGAAAACATTGTAAAGTAGCGAATAAAACGTTTTCTAACGATAGAAGTGCGAAGGTTCGGTTAGTTTGAGTTATGTTAGTTTAAGCTAGGTAGCGTCGTGAAACCACCAAAAACGACGTCATCTAACGAGATAGTGTTGTTTTAATGCGAGTACGAAACTGCGACAGGTAAAATGTTGTGAAAGCACTCAAAACGGCATGAACAAGACAAATACTGCGTGTTGTACCGTTACAAGTGCGAAACTGCTATATTGTGATATTCTCGTTGAAGCGCATGCAAGCATCGTGAAACCTTAAAGAACGATGTCATTTAGCGAGATACAGCGTTCTGTACTGCAATAAGTTGGTGAAAAAGTGTGAGGTTATGCAAATATCGTAATTGTGAACGAAACAGTGTAATAGAGCGTTTTTCAATACAAGTACGAATGTTAGGTTAGGTTAAGATATGAACCGTAGTAAAACCGCATTAAACAATGTCACTTAGTGAGATGCAGTGTTTTTCACCATTACAAGTTGGGAACTGCGATATCTAATGTGAAAGCACTTGCAAACGTCGTTAGGTTAGGTTAGGTTAGGTTAGGTTACGTTAGGTTAGGTTTGGTTACGTTAGGTTAGGTTAGGGTATGTTAGGTTAGGTTGGCTTAGGTTAGGTTAGGTTACGTTAGGTTAAGGTATGAACCGTCGTAAAACCGCAATAAACAATGTCACTTAGTGAGATGCAGTGTTTTTCACCTTTACAAGTTGGGAACTGCGATATCTAATGCGAAAGCGCTTGAAACCGTCGTAATGTTGTAGAAAGCAATGTAAAGTAGCGAGTAAAACGTTTTCTAACGATAGAAGTGCGAAGGTTATGTTAGGTTGAGTTATGTTAGTTTAAGCTAGGTAGCGTCGTGAAACCACCAAAAACGACGTCATCTAACGAGATAGTGTTGTTTTATTGCGAGTACGAAACTGCGATAGGTAAAATGTTGTGAAAGCACACAAAACGGCATGAACAAGCCAAATACTGCGTGTTGTACCGTTACAAGTGCGAAAGTGCTATGTTGTGACATTCTCGGTAAAGCGCATGCAAGTATCGTGAAACCTTAAAGAACGATGTCATTTAGCGATACAGCGCTCTGTACTGTAATAAGTTGGTGAGAAACTGTGAGGTCAAGCAAATATCGTAATTGTGAACGAAACAGTGTAATTGAGCGTCTTTAGATACAAGTGCGAATGTTAGGTTAGGTTGACATATCAACCGTCGTAAAACCGCATTAAACAATGTCACTTAGTGAGATGTAGTGTTTTTCAACATTACAAGTCGGGAACTACGATATCTAATGTGAAAGCGCTTGAAACCGTCGTAATGTTGTAGAAAACATTGTAAAGTAGCGAATAAAACGTTTTCTAACGATAGAAGTGCGAAGGTTCGGTCAGTTTGAGTTATGTTAGTTTAAGCTAGGTAGCGTCGTGAAACCACCAAAAACGACGTCATCTAACGAGATAGTGTTGTTTTAATGCGAGTACGAAACTGCGACAGGTAAAATGTTGTGAAAGCACTCAAAACGGCATGAACAAGACAAATACTGCGTGTTGTACCGTTACAAGTGCGAAACTGCTATATTGTGATATTCTCGTTGAAGCGCATGCAAGCATCGTGAAACCTTAAAGAACGATGTCATTTAGCGAGATACAGCGTTCTGTACTGCAATAAGTTGGTGAAAAAGTGTGAGGTTATGCAAATATCCTAATTGTGAACGAAACAGTGTAATAGAGCGTTTTTTAATACAAGTGCGAATGTTAGGTTAGGTTAAGATATGAACCGTCGTAAAACCGCATTAATCAATGTCACTTAGAGAGATGCAGTGTTTTTCACCATTACAAGTCGGGAACTGCGATATCTAATGTGAAAGCGCTCGCAAACGTCGTTAGGTTAGGTTAGGTTAGGTTAGGTTAGGTTACGTTAGGTTAGGTTAGGTTAGGTTTGGTTAGGTTAGGTTAGGTTAGGTTAGGGTATGTTAGGTAAGGTTTGGTTAGGTTAGGTTAGGTTAGGTTGGTTTAGGTAAGGTTAGGTTAGGTTAAGATATGAACCGCGCTAAAACCGCGTTAAACAATGTCACTTAGTGAGATGCTGTGTTTTTCACCATTACAAGTCGGGAACTGCGATATCTAATGTGAAAGCGCATGAAACCGTCGTAATCTTGTAGAAAACATTGTAAAGTAGCGAATAAAACGTTTTCTAACGATAGAAGTGCGAAGGTTCGGTTAGTTTGAGTTATGTTAGTTTAAGCTAGGTAGCGTCGTGAAACCACCAAAAACGACGTCATCTAACGAGATAGTGTTGTTTTAATGCGAGTACGAAACTGCGACAGGTAAAATGTTGTGAAAGCACTCAAAACGGCATGAACAAGACAAATACTGCGTGTTGTACCGTTACAAGTGCGAAACTGCTATATTGTGATATTCTCGTTGAAGCGCATGCAAGCATCGTGAAACCTTAAAGAACGATGTCATTTAGCGAGATACAGCGTTCTGTACTGCAATAAGTTGGTGAAAAAGTGTGAGGTTATGCAAATATCGTAATTGTGAACGAAACAGTGTAATAGAGCGTTTTTCAATACAAGTACGAATGTTAGGTTAGGTTAAGATATGAACCGTAGTAAAACCGCATTAAACAATGTCACTTAGTGAGATGCAGTGTTTTTCACCATTACAAGTTGGGAACTGCGATATCTAATGTGAAAGCACTTGCAAACGTCGTTAGGTTAGGTTAGGTTAGGTTAGGTTACGTTAGGTTAGGTTTGGTTACGTTAGGTTAGGTTAGGGTATGTTAGGTTAGGTTGGCTTAGGTTAGGTTAGGTTACGTTAGGTTAAGGTATGAACCGTCGTAAAACCGCAATAAACAATGTCACTTAGTGAGATGCAGTGTTTTTCACCTTTACAAGTTGGGAACTGCGATATCTAATGCGAAAGCGCTTGAAACCGTCGTAATGTTGTAGAAAGCAATGTAAAGTAGCGAGTAAAACGTTTTCTAACGATAGAAGTGCGAAGGTTATGTTAGGTTGAGTTATGTTAGTTTAAGCTAGGTAGCGTCGTGAAACCACCAAAAACGACGTCATCTAACGAGATAGTGTTGTTTTATTGCGAGTATTAAACTGCGATAGGTGAAATGTTGTGAAAGCACACAAAACGGCATGAACAAGCCAAATACTGCGTGTTCTACCGTTACAAGTGCGAAACTGCTATATTGTGATATTCTCGTTAAATCGCATGCAAGCATCGTGAAACCTTAAAGAACAATGTCATTTAGCGAGATACAGCGTTCTGTACTGCAATAAGTTGGTGAAAAACTGTGAGGTTATGCAAATATC
The DNA here is from genome assembly GCF_043290135.1 of Rhipicephalus microplus. NCBI lineage: Eukaryota > Metazoa > Arthropoda > Arachnida > Ixodida > Ixodidae > Rhipicephalus > Rhipicephalus microplus. The sequence continues at coordinate 30,757 of NW_027464678.1, forward strand.
GTAATTGTGAACAAAACAGTGTAATAGAGCGTTTTTAGATACAAGTGCGAATGTTAGGTTAGGTTAAGATATGAACCGTCGTAAAACCGCATTAAACAATGTCAATTACTGAGATGCAGTGTTTTTCACCATTAAAAGTGGGGAACTGCGATATTTATTGTGAAAGCGCTTGCAACCGTCGTTAGGTTAGGTTAGGTTAGGTAAGGTTTGGTTAGGTTAGGTTAGGTTAGGTTAGGTTAGATTAGGTTAGGTTGGGTTGAGTTGGGTTAGGTTAGGTTAGGTTAGGTTAGGTTGGGTTAGGTTAGGTTAGGTTAGGTTACGTTAGGTTAGGTTACGTTAGGTTAGGTTAGGTTAGGTTACGTTAGGTTAGGTTAGGTTAGGTAAGGATAATTTGGTTAGGTTAGGTAAGGTTAGGTTAGGTTAGGTTAGGTTGGGTTGGGTGTTGTTGGGTTGGGTTGGGTTGGGTTAGGTTGGGTTAGGTTAGGTTAGGTTACGTTAGGTTAGGTTATGTTACGTTAGGTTATGTTAGGTTAGGTTAGGTTACGTTAGGTTAGGTTAGGTCAGGTAAGGTTAGGTTACGTTAGAATAGGTTAGGTTACGTTAGGTTAGGTTAAGTTAGGTTAGGTTAGGTTTGGTTAGGTTAGGTTAGGTTAGCTTAGGTTAGGTTAGGTTGGGTTGGGTTGGGTTAGGTTGGGTTAGGTTAGGTTAGGTTAGGTGGGTTAGGTTAGTTTAGTTTAGGTTAGGTTAGGTTAGGTTAGATTAGGTAAGGTTAGGTTAGGTTAGGTTAGGTTAGGTTAGGTTAAGGTATGAAGCGTCGTAAAACCGCATTAAACAATGTCACTTAGTGAGATGCAGTGTTTTTCACCTTTACAAGTTGGGAACTGTGATATCTAATGTGAAAGCGCTTGAAACCGTCGTAATGTTGTAGAAAGCAATGTAAAGTAGCAAGTAAAACGTTTTCTAACGTGAAACCTTAAAGAACGATGTCATTTGGCGAGATACAGCGTTCTGTACTGCAATAAGTTGGTTGGGTGTTGTTGGGTTGGGTTGGGTTGGGTTAGGTTGGGTTAGGTTAGGTTAGGTTACGTTAGGTTAGGTTAGGTTAGGTTACGTTAGGTTATGTTAGGTTAGGTTAGGTTACGTTAGGTTAGGTTAGGTTAGGTTAGGTTGGGTTAGGTTAGGTTAGGTTAGGTGGGTTAGGTTAGTTTAGGTTAGGTTAGGTTAGGTTAAGTTGGGTTGGGTTAGGTTAGGTTAGATTAGGTAAGGTTAGGTTAGGTTAGGTTAGGTTAAGGTATGAAGCGTCGTAAAACCGCATTAAACAATGTCACTTAGTGAGATGCAGTGTTTTTCACCTTTACAAGTTGGGAACTGTGATATCTAATGTGAAAGCGCTTGAAACCGTCGTAATGTTGTAGAAAGCAATGTAAAGTAGCAAGTAAAACGTTTTCTAACGATAGAAGTGCGAAGGTCATGTTAGGTTATGTTAGTTTAAGCTAGGTAGCGTCGTGAAACTACCAAAAACAACGTCATCTAACGAGATAGTGTTGTTTTATTGCGAGTACGAAACTGCGATAGGTGAAATGTTGTGAAAGCACACAAAACGGCATGAACAAGCCAAATACTGCGTGTTGTACCGTTACAAGTGCGAAACTGCTATGTTGTGATATTCTCGTTAAAGCGCATGCAAGCATCGTGAAACCTTCAAGAGCGATGTCATTTAGCGAGATACAGCGTTCTGTACTGCAATAAGTTGGTGAAAAACTGTGAGGTTATGCAAATATCCTAATTGTAAAGGAAACAGTGTAATAGAGCGTTTTTTAATACAAGTGCGAATGTTAGGTTAGGTTAAGATATGAACCGTCGTAAAACCGCATTAAACAATGTCACTTAGTGAGATGCAGTGTTTTTCACCATTACAAGTTGGGAACTGCGATATCTAATGTGAAAGCACTTGCAAACGTCGTTAGGTTAGGTTAGGTTAGGTTAGGTTAGGTTAGGTTAGGTTACGTTAGGTTAGGTTTGGTTAGGTTAGGTTAGGTTAGGTTAGGTTAGGTTATGTTAGGTTAGGTTGGGTTAGGTTAGGTTAGGTTACGTTAGGTTAAGGTATGAACCGTCGTAAAACCGCAATAAACAATGTCACTTAGTGAGATGCAGTGTTTTTCACCTTTACAAGTTGGGAACTGCGATATCTAATGTGAAAGCGCTAGAAACCGTCGTAATGTTGTAGAAAGCAATGTAAAGTAGCGAGTAAAACGTTTTCTAACGATAGAAGTGCGAAGGTTATGTTAGGTTGAGTTATGTTAGTTTAAGCTAGGTAGCGTCGTGAAACCACCAAAAACGACGTCGTCTAACGAGATAGTTGTTTTATTGCGAGTACGAAACTGCGATAGGTAAAATGTTGTGAAAGCACACAAAACGGCATGAACAAGCCAAATACTGCGTGTTGTACCGTTACAAGTGCGAAAGTGCTATGCTGTGACATTCTCGGTAAAGCGCATGCAAGTATCGTGAAACCTTAAAGAACGATGTCATTTAGCGAGATACAGCGTTCTGTACTGTAATAAGTTGGTGAGAAACTGTGAGGTCAAGCAAATATCGTAATTTTGAACGAAACAGTGTAATTGAGCGTCTTTAGATACAAGTGCGAATGTTAGGTTAGGTTGACATATCAACCGTCGTAAAACCGCATTAAACAATGTCACTTAGTGAGATGTAGTGTTTTTCAACATTACAAGTCGGGAACTACGATATCTAATGTGAAAGCGCATGAAACCGTCGTAATCTTGTAGAAAACATTGTAAAGTGGCGAGTAAAACGTTTTCTAACGATAGAAGTGCGACGGTTAGGTTAGGTTAGGTTAGTTTAAGCTAGGTAGCGTCGTGAAACTACCAAAAACGACGTCATCTAACGAGATAGTGTTGTTTTATAGCGAGTATTAAACTGCGATAGGTGAAATGTTGTGAAAGCACACAAAACGGCATGAACAAGCCAAATACTGCGTGTTCTACCGTTACAAGTGCGAAACTGCTATATTGTGATATTCTCGTTAAAGCGCATGCAAGCATCGTGAAACCTTAAATAACAATGTCATTTAGCGAGATACAGCGTTCTGTACTGCAATAAGTTGGTGAAAAACTGTGAGGTTATGCAAATATCCTAATTGTGAACGAAACAGTGTAATAGAGCGTTTTTTAATACAAGTGCGAATGTTAGGTTAGGTTAAGATATGAACCGTCGTAAAACCGCTATAATCAATGTCACTTAGAGAGATGCAGTGTTTTTCACCATTACAAGTCGGGAACTGCGATATCTAATGTGAAAGCGCTCGCAAACGTCGTTAGGTTAGGTTAGGTTAGGTTAGGTTAGGTTACGTTAGGTTAGGTTAGGTTAGGTTTGGTTAGGTTAGGTTAGGTTAGGTTAGGGTATGTTAGGTAAGGTTTGGTTAGGTTAGGTTAGGTTAGGTTGGTTTAGGTAAGGTTAGGTTAGGTTAAGATATGAACCGCGCTAAAACCGCGTTAAACAATGTCACTTAGTGAGATGCTGTGTTTTTCACCATTACAAGTCGGGAACTGCGATATCTAATGTGAAAGCGCATGAAACCGTCGTAATCTTGTAGAAAACATTGTAAAGTAGCGAATAAAACGTTTTCTAACGATAGAAGTGCGAAGGTTCGGTTAGTTTGAGTTATGTTAGTTTAAGCTAGGTAGCGTCGTGAAACCACCAAAAACGACGTCATCTAACGAGATAGTGTTGTTTTAATGCGAGTATGAAACTGCGACAGGTAAAATGTTGTGAAAGCACTCAAAACGGCATGAACAAGACAAATACTGCGTGTTGTACCGTTACAAGTGCGAAACTGCTATATTGTGATATTCTCGTTGAAGCGCATGCAAGCATCGTGAAACCTTAAAGAACGATGTCATTTAGCGAGATACAGCGTTCTGTACTGCAATAAGTTGGTGAAAAAGTGTGAGGTTATGCAAATATCTTAATTGTGAACGAAACAGTGTAATAGAGCGTTTTTCAATACAAGTACGAATGTTAGGTTAGGTTAAGATATGAACCGTCGTAAAACCGCATTAAACAATGTCACTTAGTGAGATGCAGTGTTTTTCACCATTACAAGTTGGGAACTGCGATATCTAATGTGAAAGCACTTGCAAACGTCGTTAGGTTAGGTTAGGTTAGGTTAGGTTACGTTAGGTTAGGTTTGGTTACGTTAGGTTAGGTTAGGGTATGTTAGGTTAGGTTGGCTTAGGTTAGGTTAGGTTACGTTAGGTTAAGGTATGAACCGTCGTAAAACCGCAATAAACAATGTCACTTAGTGAGATGCAGTGTTTTTCACCTTTACAAGTTGGGAACTGCGATATCTAATGCGAAAGCGCTTGAAACCGTCGTAATGTTGTAGAAAGCAATGTAAAGTAGCGAGTAAAACGTTTTCTAACGATAGAAGTGCGAAGGTTATGTTAGGTTGAGTTATGTTAGTTTAAGCTAGGTAGCGTCGTGAAACCACCAAAAACGACGTCATCTAACGAGATAGTGTTGTTTTATTGCGAGTACGAAACTGCGATAGGTAAAATGTTGTGAAAGCACACAAAACGGCATGAACAAGCCAAATACTGCGTGTTGTACCGTTACAAGTGCGAAAGTGCTATGTTGTGACATTCTCGGTAAAGCGCATGCAAGTATCGTGAAACCTTAAAGAACGATGTCATTTAGCGAGATACAGCGCTCTGTACTGTAATAAGTTGGTGAGAAACTGTGAGGTCAAGCAAATATCGTAATTGTGAACGAAACAGTGTAATTGAGCGTCTTTAGATACAAGTGCGAATGTTAGGTTAGGTTGACATATCAACCGTCGTAAAACCGCATTAAACAATGTCACTTAGTGAGATGTAGTGTTTTTCAACATTACAAGTCGGGAACTACGATATCTAATGTGAAAGCGCATGAAACCGTCGTAATCTTGTAGAAAACATTGTAAAGTGGCGAGTAAAACGTTTTCTAACGATAGAAGTGCGAAGGTTAGGTTAGGCTAGGTTAGTTTAGGCTAGGTAGCGTCGTGAAACTACCAAAAACGACGTCATCTAACGAGATAGTGTTGTTTTATCGCGAGTATTAAACTGCGATAGGTGAAATGTTGTGAAAGCACACAAAACGGCATGAACAAGCCAAATACTGCGTGTTCTACCGTTACAAGTGCGAAACTGCTATATTGTGATATTCTCGTTAAATCGCATGCAAGCATCGTGAAACCTTAAAGAACAATGTCATTTAGCGAGATACAGCGTTCTGTACTGCAATAAGTTGGTGAAAAACTGTGAGGTTATGCAAATATCGTAATTGTGAACAAAACAGTGTAATAGAGCGTTTTTAGATACAAGTGCGAATGTTAGGTTAGGTTAAGATATGAACCCTCGTAAAACCGCATTAAACAATGTCAATTACTGAGATGCAGTGTTTTTCACCATTAAAAGTGGGGAACTGCGATATTTATTGTGAAAGCGCTTGCAACCGTCGTTAGGTTAGGTTAGGTTAGGTTAGGTTAGGTTAGGTTTGGTTAGGTTAGGTTAGGTTAGGTTAGGTTAGGTTAGATTAGGTTAGGTTGGGTTGAGTTGGGTTAGGTTAGGTTAGGTTAGGTTAGGTTGGGTTAGGTTAGGTTAGGTTAGGTTACGTTAGGTTAGGTTACGTTAGGTTAGGTTAGGTTAGGTTACGTTAGGTTAGGTTAAGTTAGGTAAGGATAATTTGGTTAGGTTAGGTAAGGTTAGGTTAGGTTAGGTTAGGTTGGGTTGGGTGTTGTTGGGTTGGGTTGGGTTGGGTTAGGTTGGGTTAGGTTAGGTTAGGTTACGTTAGGTTAGGTTAGGTTAGGTTACGTTAGGTTATGTTAGGTTAGGTTAGGTTACGTTAGGCTAGGTTAGGTCAGGTAAGGTTAGGTTACGTTAGAATAGGTTAGGTTACGTTAGGTTAGGTTAAGTTAGGTTAGGTTAGGTTTGGTTAGGTTAGGTTAGGTTAGCTTAGGTTAGGTTAGGTTGGGTTGGGTTGGGTTAGGTTGGGTTAGGTTAGGTTAGGTTAGGTGGGTTAGGTTAGTTTAGGTTAGGTTAGGTTAGGTTAAGTTGGGTTGGGTTAGGTTAGGTTAGATTAGGTAAGGTTAGGTTAGGTTAGGTTAGGTTAGGTTAGGTTAAGGTATGAAGCGTCGTAAAACCGCATTAAACAATGTCACTTAGTGAGATGCAGTGTTTTTCACCTTTACAAGTTGGGAACTGTGATATCTAATGTGAAAGCGCTTGAAACCGTCGTAATGTTGTAGAAAGCAATGTAAAGTAGCAAGTAAAACGTTTTCTAACGATAGAAGTGCGAAGGTCATGTTAGGTTATGTTAGTTTAAGCTAGGTAGCGTCGTGAAACTACCAAAAACAACGTCATCTAACGAGATAGTGTTGTTTTATTGCGAGTACGAAACTGCGATAGGTGAAATGTTGTGAAAGCACACAAAACGGCATGAACAAGCCAAATACTGCGTGTTGTACCGTTACAAGTGCGAAACTGCTATGTTGTGATATTCTCGTTAAAGCGCATGCAAGCATCGTGAAACCTTCAAGAGCGATGTCATTTAGCGAGATACAGCGTTCTGTACTGCAATAAGTTGGTGAAAAACTGTGAGGTTATGCAAATATCCTAATTGTAAAGGAAACAGTGTAATAGAGCGTTTTTTAATACAAGTGCGAATGTTAGGTTAGGTTAAGATATGAACCGTCGTAAAACCGCATTAAACAATGTCACTTAGTGAGATGCAGTGTTTTTCACCATTACAAGTTGGGAACTGCGATATCTAATGTGAAAGCACTTGCAAACGTCGTTAGGTTAGGTTAGGTTAGGTTAGGTTAGGTTACGTTAGGTTAGGTTTGGTTAGGTTAGGTTAGGTTAGGTTAGGTTATGTTAGGTTAGGTTGGGTTAGGTTAGGTTAGGTTACGTTAGGTTAAGGTATGAACCGTCGTAAAACCGCAATAAACAATGTCACTTAGTGAGATGCAGTGTTTTTCACCTTTACAAGTTGGGAACTGCGATATCTAATGTGAAAGCGCTAGAAACCGTCGTAATGTTGTAGAAAGCAATGTAAAGTAGCGAGTAAAACGTTTTCTAACGATAGAAGTGCGAAGGTTATGTTAGGTTGAGTTATGTTAGTTTAAGCTAGGTAGCGTCGTGAAACCACCAAAAACGACGTCGTCTAACGAGATAGTTGTTTTATTGCGAGTACGAAACTGCGATAGGTAAAATGTTGTGAAAGCACACAAAACGGCATGAACAAGCCAAATACTGCGTGTTGTACCGTTACAAGTGCGAAAGTGCTATGTTGTGACATTCTCGGTAAAGCGCATGCAAGTATCGTGAAACCTTAAAGAACGATGTCATTTAGCGAGATACAGCGTTCTGTACTGTAATAAGTTGGTGAGAAACTGTGAGGTCAAGCAAATATCGTAATTTTGAACGAAACAGTGTAATTGAGCGTCTTTAGATACAAGTGCGAATGTTAGGTTAGGTTGACATATCAACCGTCGTAAAACCGCATTAAACAATGTCACTTAGTGAGATGTAGTGTTTTTCAACATTACAAGTCGGGAACTACGATATCTAATGTGAAAGCGCATGAAACCGTCGTAATCTTGTAGAAAACATTATAAAGTGGCGAGTAAAACGTTTTCTAACGATAGAAGTGCGAAGGTTAGGTTAGGTTAGGTTAGTTAAGCTAGGTAGCGTCGTGAAACTACCAAAAACGACGTCATCTAACGAGATAGTGTTGTTTTATAGCATTAAACTGCGATAGGTGAAATGTGAAAGCACACAAAACGGCATGAACAAGCCAAATACTGCGTGTTCTACCGTTACAAGTGCGAAACTGCTATATTGTGATATTCTCGTTAAATCGCATGCAAGCATCGTGAAACCTTAAAGAACAATGTCATTTAGCGAGATACAGCATTCTGTACTGCAATAAGTTGGTGAAAAACTGTGAGGTTATGCAAATATCGTAATTGTGAACAAAACAGTGTAATAGAGCGTTTTTAGATACAAGTGCGAATGTTAGGTTAGGTTAAGATATGAACCGTCGTAAAACCGCATTAAACAATGTCAATTACTGAGATGCAGTGTTTTTCACCATTAAAAGTGGGGAACTGCGATATTTAATGTGAAAGCGCTTGCAACCGTCGTTAGGTTAGGTTAGGTTAGGTTAGGTTAGGTTTGGTTAGGTTAGGTTAGGTTAGGTTAGGTTAGATTAGGTTAGGTTGGGTTGAGTTGGGTTAGGTTAGGTTAGGTTAGGTTGGGTTAGGTTAGGTTAGGTTACGTTAGGTTAGGTTACGTTAGGTTAGGTTAGGTTACGTTAGGTTAGGTTAGGTTAGGTAAGGATAGTTTGGTTAGGTTAGGTAAGGTTAGGTTAGGTTAGGTTAGGTTGGGTTGGGTGTTGGGTTGGGTTGGGTTGGGTTGGGTTAGGTTGGGTTAGGTTAGGTTAGGTTACGTTAGGTTAGGTTAGGTTAGGTTACGTTAGGTTATGTTAGGTTAGGTTAGGTTACGTTAGGTTAGGTTAGGCCAGGTAAGGTTAGGTTACGTTAGAATAGGTTAGGTTAGGTTACGTTAGGTTAGGTTAAGTTAGGTTAGGTTAGGTTTTGTTAGGTTAGGTTAGGTTAGCTTAGGTTAGGTTAGGTTGGGATGGGTTGGGTTAGGTTGGGTTAGGTTAGGTTAGGTTAAGTTAGGTTGGGTTAGGTTAGTTTAGGTTAGGTTAGATTAGGTTAGGTTAAGTTGGGTTGGGTTAGGTTAGGTTAGGTTAGGTAAGGTTAGGTTAGGTTAGGTTAGGTTAAGGTATGAACCGTCGTAAAACCGCATTAAACAATGTCACTTAGTGAGATGCAGTGTTTTCACCATTACAAGTCGGGAACTGCGATATCTAATGTGAAAGCGCTTGCAAACGTCGTTAGGTTAGGTTAGGTTAGGTTAGGTTAGGTTTGGTTAGGGTATGTTAGGTAAGGTTTGGTTAGGTTAGGTTAGGTTAGGTTAGGTTGGGTTAGGTAAGGTTAGGTTAGGTTAAGATATGAACCGCGCTAAAACCGCATTAAACAATGTCACTTAGTGAGATGCTGTGTTTTCCACCATTACAAGTCGGGAACTGCGATATCTAATGTGAAAGCGCATGAAACCGTCGTAATCTTGTAGAAAGCAATGTAAAGTAGCGAGTAAAACGTTTTCTAACGATAGAAGTGCGAAGGTTATGTTAGGTTGAGTTATGTTAGTTTAAGCCATGTAGCGTCGTGAAACCACCAAAAACGACGTCATCTAACGAGATAGTGTTTTATTGCGAGTACGAAACTGTGATAGGTAAAATGTTGTGAAAGCACACAAAACGGCATGAACAAGCCAAATACTGCGTGTTGTACCGTTACAAGTGCGAAACTGCTACGTTGTGACATTCTCGGTAAAGCGCATGCAAGCATCGTGAAACCTTAAAGAACGATGTCATTTAGCGAGATACAGCGTTCTGTACTGCAATAAGTTGGTGAAAAACTGTGAGGTTATGCAAATATCGTAATTGTGAACGAAACAGTAATAGAGCGTTTTTCAATACAAGTACGAATGTTAGGTTAGGTTAAGATATGAACCGTCGTAAAACCGCATTAAACAATGTCACTTAGTGAGATGCAGTGTTTTTCACCATTACAAGTTGGGAACTGCGATATCTAATGTGAAAGCACTTGCAAACGTCGTTAGGTTAGGTTAGGTTAGGTTAGGTTAGGTTACGTTAGGTTAGGTTTGGTTAGGTTAGGTTAGGTTAGGTTATGTTAGGTTAGGTTGGGTTAGGTTAGGTTAGGTTACGTTAGGTTAAGGTATGAACCGTCGTAAAACCGCAATAAACAATGTCACTTAGTGAGATGCAGTGTTTTTCACCTTTACAAGTTGGGAACTGCGATATCTAATGTGAAAGCGCTTGAAACCGTCGTAATGTTGTAGAAAGCAATGTAAAGTAGCGAGTAAAACGTTTTCTAACGATAGAAGTGCGAAGGTTATGTTAGGTTGAGTTATGTTAGTTTAAGCCATGTAGCGTCGTGAAACCACCAAAAACGACGTCATCTAACGAGATAGTGTTGTTTTATAGCGAGTATTAAACTGCGATAGGTGAAATGTTGTGAAAGCACACAAAACGGCATGAACAAGCCAAATACTGCGTGTTCTACCGTTACAAGTGCGAAACTGCTATATTGTGATATTCTCGTTAAAGCGCATGCAAGCATCGTGAAACCTTAAAGAACGATGTCATTTAGCGAGATACAGCGTTCTGTACTGCAATAAGTTGGTGAAAAACTGTGAGGTTATGCAAATATCGTAATTGTGAACGAAACAGTAATAGAGCGTTTTTCAATACAAGTACGAATGTTAGGTTAGGTTAAGATATGAACCGTCGTAAAACCGCATTAAACAATGTCACTTAGTGAGATGCAGTGTTTTTCACCATTACAAGTTGGGAACTGCGATATCTAATGTGAAAGCACTTGCAAACGTCGTTAGGTTAGGTTAGGTTAGGTTAGGTTAGGTTACGTTAGGTTAGGTTTGGTTAGGTTAGGTTAGGTTAGGTTAGGTTAGGTTATGTTAGGTTAGGTTGGGTTAGGTTAGGTTAGGTTACGTTAGGTTAAGGTATGAACCGTCGTAAAACCGCAATAAACAATGTCACTTAGTGAGATGCAGTGTTTTTCACCTTTACAAGTTGGGAACTGCGATATCTAATGTGAAAGCGCTTGAAACCGTCGTAATGTTGTAGAAAGCAATGTAAAGTAGCGAGTAAAACGTTTTCTAACGATAGAAGTGCGAAGGTTATGTTAGGTTGAGTTATGTTAGTTTAAGCCATGTAGCGTCGTGAAACCACCAAAAACGACGTCATCTAACGAGATAGTGTTGTTTTATAGCGAGTATTAAACTGCGATAGGTGAAATGTTGTGAAAGCACACAAAACGGCATGAACAAGCCAAATACTGCGTGTTCTACCGTTACAAGTGCGAAACTGCTATATTGTGATATTCTCGTTAAAGCGCATGCAAGCATCGTGAAACCTTAAAGAACAATGTCATTTAGCGAGATACAGCGTTCTGTACTGCAATAAGTTGGTGAAAAAGTGTGAGGTTATGCAAATATCGTAATTGTGAACGAAACAGTGTAATAGAGCGTTTTTCAATACAAGTACGAATGTTAGGTTAGGTTAAGATATGAACCGTAGTAAAACCGCATTAAACAATGTCACTTAGTGAGATGCAGTGTTTTTCACCATTACAAGTTGGGAACTGCGATATCTAATGTGAAAGCACTTGCAAACGTCGTTAGGTTAGGTTAGGTTAGGTTAGGTTACGTTAGGTTAGGTTTGGTTATGTTAGGTTAGGTTAGGGTATGTTAGGTTAGGTTGGCTTAGGTTAGGTTAGGTTACGTTAGGTTAAGGTATGAACCGTCGTAAAACCGCAATAAACAATGTCACTTAGTGAGATGCAGTGTTTTTCACCTTTACAAGTTGGGAACTGCGATATCTAATGCGAAAGCGCTTGAAACCGTCGTAATGTTGTAGAAAGCAATGTAAAGTAGCGAGTAAAACGTTTTCTAACGATAGAAGTGCGAAGGTTATGTTAGGTTGAGTTATGTTAGTTTAAGCTAGGTAGCGTCGTGAAACCACCAAAAACGACGTCATCTAACGAGATAGTGTTGTTTTATTGCGAGTACGAAACTGCGATAGGTAAAATGTTGTGAAAGCACACAAAACGGCATGAACAAGCCAAATACTGCGTGTTGTACCGTTACAAGTGCGAAAGTGCTATGTTGTGACATTCTCGGTAAAGCGCATGCAAGTATCGTGAAACCTTAAAGAACGATGTCATTTAGCGAGATACAGCGCTCTGTGCTGTAATAAGTTGGTGAGAAACTGTGAGGTCAAGCAAATATCGTAATTGTGAACGAAACAGTGTAATTGAGCGTCTTTAGATACAAGTGCGAATGTTAGGTTAGGTTGACATATCAACCGTCGTAAAACCGCATTAAACAATGTCACTTAGTGAGATGTAGTGTTTTTCAACATTACAAGTCGGGAACTACGATATCTAATGTGAAAGCGCTTGAAACCGTCGTAATGTTGTAGAAAGCAATGTAAAGTAGCGAGTAAAACGTTTTCTAACGATAGAAGTGCGAAGGTCATGTTAGGTTATGTTAGTTCAAGCTAGGTAGCGTCGTGAAACTACCAAAAACAACGTCATCTAACGAGATAGTGTTGTTTTATTGCGAGTACGAAACTGCGATAGGTGAAATGTTGTGAAAGCACACAAAACGGCATGAACAAGCCAAATACTGCGTGTTGTACCGTTACAAGTGCGAAACTGCTATGTTGTGATATTCTCGTTAAAGCGCATGCAAGCATCGTGAAACCTTCAAGAGCGATGTCATTTAGCGAGATACAGCGTTCTGTACTGCAATAAGTTGGTGAAAAACTGAGGTTATGCAAATATCCTAATTGTGAACGAAACAGTGTAATAGAGCGTTTTTTAATACAAGTGCGAATGTTAGGTTAGGTTAAGATATGAACCGTCGTAAAACCGCATTAATCAATGTCACTTAGAGAGATGCAGTGTTTTTCACCATTACAAGTCGGGAACTGCGATATCTAATGTGAAAGCGCTCGCAAACGTCGTTAGGTTAGGTTAGGTTAGGTTAGGTTACGTTAGGTTAGGTTAGGTTAGGTTTGGTTAGGTTAGGTTAGGTTAGGTTAGGGTATGTTAGGTAAGGTTTGGTTAGGTTAGGTTAGGTTAGGTTGGTTTAGGTAAGGTTAGGTTAGGTTAAGATATGAACCGCGCTAAAACCGCGTTAAACAATGTCACTTAGTGAGATGCTGTGTTTTTCACCATTACAAGTCGGGAACTGCGATATCTAATGTGAAAGCGCATGAAACCGTCGTAATCTTGTAGAAAACATTGTAAAGTAGCGAATAAAACGTTTTCTAACGATAGAAGTGCGAAGGTTCGGTCAGTTTGAGTTATGTTAGTTTAAGCTAGGTAGCGTCGTGAAACCACCAAAAACGACGTCATCTAACGAGATAGTGTTGTTTTAATGCGAGTACGAAACTGCGACAGGTAAAATGTTGTGAAAGCACTCAAAACGGCATGAACAAGACAAATACTGCGTGTTCTACCGTTACAAGTGCGAAACTGCTATATTGTGATATTCTCGTTAAATCGCATGCAAGCATCGTGAAACCTTAAAGAACAATGTCATTTAGCGAGATACAGCGTTCTGTACTGCAATAAGTTGGTGAAAAACTGTGAGGTTATGCAAATATCGTAATTGTGAACAAAACAGTGTAATAGAGCGTTTTTAGATACAAGTGCGAATGTTAGGTTAGGTTAAGATATGAACCGTCGTAAAACCGCATTAAACAATGTCAATTACTGAGATGCAGTGTTTTTCACCATTAAAAGTGGGGAACTGCGATATTTATTGTGAAAGCGCTTGCAACGGTCGTTAGGTTAGGTTAGGTTAGGTAAGGTTTGGTTAGGTTAGGTTAGGTTAGGTTAGGTTAGATTAGGTTAGGTTGGGTTGAGTTGGGTTAGGTTAGGTTAGGTTAGGTTAGGTTGGGTTAGGTTAGGTTAGGTTAGGTTACGTTAGGTTAGGTTACGTTAGGTTAGGTTAGGTTAGGTTACGTTAGGTTAGGTTAGGTTAGGTAAGGATAATTTGGTTAGGTTAGGTAAGGTTAGGTTAGGTTAGGTTAGGTTGGGTTGGGTGTTGTTGGGTTGGGTTGGGTTGGGTTAGGTTGGGTTAGGTTAGGTTAGGTTACGTTAGGTTAGGTTATGTTACGTTAGGTTATGTTAGGTTAGGTTAGGTTACGTTAGGTTAGGTTAGGTCAGGTAAGGTTAGGTTACGTTAGAATAGGTTAGGTTACGTTAGGTTAGGTTAAGTTAGGTTAGGTTAGGTTTGGTTAGGTTAGGTTAGGTTAGCTTAGGTTAGGTTAGGTTGGGTTGGGTTGGGTTAGGTTGGGTTAGGTTAGGTTAGGTTAGGTGGGTTAGGTTAGTTTAGGTTAGGTTAGGTTAGGTTAGGTTAGATTAGGTAAGGTTAGGTTAGGTTAGGTTAGGTTAGGTTAAGGTATGAAGCGTCGTAAAACCGCATTAAACAATGTCACTTAGTGAGATGCAGTGTTTTTCACCTTTACAAGTTGGGAACTGTGATATCTAATGTGAAAGCGCTTGAAACCGTCGTAATGTTGTAGAAAGCAATGTAAAGTAGCAAGTAAAACGTTTTCTAACGATAGAAGTGCGAAGGTCATGTTAGGTTATGTTAGTTTAAGCTAGGTAGCGTCGTGAAACTACCAAAAACAACGTCATCTAACGAGATAGTGTTGTTTTATTGCGAGTACGAAACTGCGATAGGTGAAATGTTGTGAAAGCACACAAAACGGCATGAACAAGCCAAATACTGCGTGTTCTACCGTTACAAGTGCGAAACTGCTATATTGTGATATTCTCGTTAAAGCGCATGCAAGCATCGTGAAACCTTCAAGAGCGATGTCATTTAGCGAGATACAGCGTTCTGTACTGCAATAAGTTGGTGAAAAACTGTGAGGTTATGCAAATATCCTAATTGTGAAGGAAACAGTGTAATAGAGCGTTTTTTAATACAAGTGGGAATGTTAGGTTAGGTTAAGATATGAACCGTCGTAAAACCGCATTAAACAATGTCACTTAGTGAGATGCAGTGTTTTTCACCATTACAAGTTGGGAACTGCGATATCTAATGTGAAAGCACTTGCAAACGTCGTTAGGTTAGGTTAGGTTAGGTTAGGTTAGGTTAGGTTAGGTTAGGTTACGTTAGGTTAGGTTTGGTTAGGTTAGGTTAGGTTAGGTTAGGTTAGGTTATGTTAGGTTAGGTTGGGTTAGGTTAGGTTAGGTTACGTTAGGTTAAGGTATGAACCGTCGTAAAACCGCAATAAACAATGTCACTTAGTGAGATGCAGTGTTTTTCACCTTTACAAGTTGGGAACTGCGATATCTAATGTGAAAGCGCTAGAAACCGTCGTAATGTTGTAGAAAGCAATGTAAAGTAGCGAGTAAAACGTTTTCTAACGATAGAAGTGCGAAGGTTATTTTAGGTTGAGTTATGTTAGTTTAAGCTAGGTAGCGTCGTGAAACCACCAAAAACGACGTCGTCTAACGAGATAGTTGTTTTATTGCGAGTACGAAACTGCGATAGTTAAAATGTTGTGAAAGCACACAAAACGGCATGAACAAGCCAAATACTGCGTGTTGTACCGTTACAAGTGCGAAAGTGCTATGTTGTGACATTCTCGGTAAAGCGCATGCAAGTATCGTGAAACCTTAAAGAACGATGTCATTTAGCGAGATACAGCGTTCTGTACTGTAATAAGTTGGTGAGAAACTGTGAGGTCAAGCAAATATCGTAATTTTGAACGAAACAGTGTAATTGAGCGTCTTTGGATACAAGTGCGAATGTTAGGTTAGGTTGACATATCAACCGTCGTAAAACCGCATTAAACAATGTCACTTAGTGAGATGTAGTGTTTTTCACCATTACAAGTTGGGAACTGCGATATCTAATGTGAAAGCACTTGCAAACGTCGTTAGGTTAGGTTAGGTTAGGTTAGGTTAGGTTAGGTTACGTTAGGTTAGGTTTGGTTAGGTTAGGTTAGGTTAGGTTAGGTTATGTTAGGTTAGGTTGGGTTAGGTTAGGTTAGGTTACGTTAGGTTAAGATATGAACCGGGCTAAAACCACATTAAACAATGTCACTTAGTGAGATGCTGTGTTTTCCACCATTACAAGTCGGGAACTACGATATCTAATGTGAAAGCGCATGAAACCGTCGTAATCTTGTAGAAAACATTATAAAGTGGCGAGTAAAACGTTTTCTAACGATAGAAGTGCGAAGGTTAGGTTAGGTTAAGATAAGAACCGTCGTAAAACCGCATTAAACAATGTCAATTACTGAGATGCAGTGTTTTTCACCATTAAAAGTGGGGAACTGCGATATTTAATGTGAAAGCGCTTGCAACCGTCGTTAGGTTAGGTTAGGTTAGGTTAGGTTAGGTTTGGTTAGGTTAGGTTAGGTTAGGTTAGGTTAGATTAGGTTAGGTTGGGTTGAGTTGGGTTAGGTTAGGTTAGGTTAGGTTGGGTTAGGTTAGGTTAGGTTAGGTTAGGTTACGTTAGGTTAGGTTACGTTAGGTTAGGTTAGGTTACGTTAGGTTAGGTTAGGTTAGGTAAGGATAGTTTGGTTAGGTTAGGTAAGGTTAGGTTAGGTTAGGTTAGGTTGGGTTGGGTGTTGGGTTGGGTTGGGTTGGGTTGGGTTAGGTTGGGTTAGGTTAGGTTAGGTTACGTTAGGTTAGGTTAGGTTAGGTTACGTTAGGTTATGTTAGGTTAGGTTAGGTTACGTTAGGTTAGGTTAGGCCAGGTAAGGTTAGGTTACGTTAGAATAGGTTAGGTTAGGTTACGTTAGGTTAGGTTAAGTTAGGTTAGGTTAGGTTTTGTTAGGTTAGGTTAGGTTAGCTTAGGTTAGGTTAGGTTGGGATGGGTTGGGTTAGGTTGGGTTAGGTTAGGTTAGGTTAAGTTAGGTTGGGTTAGGTTAGTTTAGGTTAGGTTAGATTAGGTTAGGTTAAGTTGGGTTGGGTTGGGTTAGGTTAGGTAAGGTTAGGTTAGGTTAGGTTAGGTTAAGGTATGAACCGTCGTAAAACCGCATTAAACAATGTCACTTAGTGAGATGCAGTGTTTTCACCATTACAAGTCGGGAACTGCGATATCTAATGTGAAAGCGCTTGCAAACGTCGTTAGGTTAGGTTAGGTTAGGTTAGGTTTGGTTAGGGTATGTTAGGTAAGGTTTGGTTAGGTTAGGTTAGGTTAGGTTGGGTTAGGTAAGGTTAGGTTAGGTTAAGATATGAACCGCGCTAAAACCGCATTAAACAATGTCACTTAGTGAGATGCTGTGTTTTCCACCATTACAAGTCGGGAACTGCGATATCTAATGTGAAAGCGCATGAAACCGTCGTAATCTTGTAGAAAACATTGTAAAGTAGCGAATAAAACGTTTTCTAACGATAGAAGTGCGAAGGTTCGGTTAGTTTGAGCTAGGTAGCGTCGTGAAACCACCAAAAACGATGTCATCTAACGAGATAGTGTTGTTTTATTGCGAGTACGAAACAGCGATAGGTGAAATATTGGGAAAGCACACAAAATGGCATGAACTAGCCAGATACTGCGTCTTGTGCCGTTACAAGTGCGAAACTGCTTTATTGTGATATTCTCGTTAAAGCGCATGCAAGTATCGTGAAACCTTAAAGAACGATGTCATCTAGCGAGATACAGCGTTCTGTACTGTAATAAGTTGGTGAGAAACTGTGAGGTTATGCCAATATCCTAATTGTGAAGGAAACAGTGTAATAGAGCGTTTTTTAATACAAGTGCGAATGTTAGGTTAGGTTAAGATATGAACCGTCGTAAAACCGCATTAATCAATGTCACTTAGTGAGATGCAGTGTTTTTCACCATTACAAGTCGGGAACTGCGATATCTAATGTGAAAGCGCTTGCAAACGTCGTTAGGTTAGGTTAGGTTAGGTTAGGTTACGTTAGGTTAGGTTAGGTTAGGTTACGTTAGGTTAGGTTAGGTTAGGTTAGGGTATGTTAGGTAAGGTTTGGTTAGGTTAGGTTAGGTTAGGTTGGTTTAGGTAAGGTTAGGTTAGGTTAAGATATGAACCGCGCTAAAACCGCGTTAAACAATGTCACTTAGTGAGATGCTGTGTTTTTCACCATTACAAGTCGGGAACTGCGATATCTAATGTGAAAGCGCATGAAACCGTCGTAATCTTGTAGAAAACATTGTAAAGTAGCGAATAAAACGTTTTCTAACGATAGAAGTGCGAAGGTTCGGTTAGTTTGAGTTATGTTAGTTTAAGCTAGGTAGCGTCGTGAAACCACCAAAAACGACGTCATCTAACGGGATAGTGTTGTTTTAATGCGAGTACGAAACTGCGACAGGTAAAATGTTGTGAAAGCACTCAAAACGGCATGAACAAGCCAAATACTGCGTGTTGTACCGTTACAAGTGCGAAACTGCTATGTTGTGACATTCTCGGTAAAGCGCATGCAAGTATCGTGAAACCTTAAAGAACGATGTCATTTAGCGAGATACAGCGTTCTGTACTGTAATAAGTTGGTGAGAAACTGTGAGGTCAAGCAAATATCGTAATTGTGAACGAAACAGTGTAATTGAGCGTCTTTAGATACAAGTGCGAATGTTAGGTTAGGTTGACATATCAACCGTCGTAAAACCGCAATAAACAATGTCACTTAGTGAGATGTAGTGTTTTTCAACATTACAAGTCGGGAACTACGATATCTAATGTGAAAGCGCATGAAACCGTCGTAATCTTGTAGAAAACATTGTAAAGTTGCGAGTAAACGTTTTCTAACGATAGAAGTGCGAAGGTTAGGTTAGGTTAGGTTAGTTTAAGCTAGGTAGCATCGTGAAACTACCAAAAACGACGTCATCTAACGAGATAGTGTTGTTTTATTGCGAGTATTAAACTGCGATAGGTAAAATGTTGTGAATGCACACAAAACGGCATGAACAAGCCAAATACTGCGTGTTCTACCGTTACAAGTGCGAAACTGCTATATTGTGATATTCTCGTTAAAGCGCATGCAAGCATCGTGAAACCTTAAAGAACGATGTCATTTAGCGAGATACAGCGTTCTGTACTGCAATAAGTTGGTGAAAAACTGTGAGGTTATGCAAATATCCTAATTGTGAACGAAACAGTGTAATAGAGCGTTTTTAATACAAGTGCGAATGTTAGGTTAGGTTAAGATATGAACCGTCGTAAAACCGCATTAAACAATGTCACTTAGTGAGATGCAGTGTTTTTCACCATTACAAGTTGGGAACTGCGATATCTAATGTGAAAGCACTTGCAAACGTCGTTAGGTTAGGTTAGGTTAGGTTAGGTTAGGTTACGTTAGGTTAGGTTTGGTTAGGTTAGGTTAGGTTAGGTTATGTTAGGTTAGGTTGGGTTAGGTTAGGTTAGGTTACGTTAGGTTAAGGTATGAACTGTCGTAAAACCGCAATAAACAATGTCACTTAGTGAGATGCAGTGTTTTTCACCTTTACAAGTTGGGAACTGCGATATCTAATGTGAAAGCGCTTGAAACCGTCGTAATGTTGTAGAAAGCAATGTAAAGTAGCGAGTAAAACGTTTTCTAACGCTAGAAGTGCGAAGGTTATGTTAGGTTGAGTTATGTTAGTTTAAGCCGTGTAGCGTCGTGAAACCACCAAAAACGACGTCATCTAACGAGATAGTGTTGTTTTATTGCGAGTACGAAACTGTGATAGGTAAAATGTTGTGAAAGCACACAAAACGGCATGAACAAGCCAAATACTGCGTGTTGTACCGTTACAAGTGCGAAACTGCTACGTTGTGACATTCTCGGTAAAGCGCATGCAAGTATCGTGAAACCTTAAAGAACGATGTCATTTAGCGAGATACAGCGTTCTGTACTGTAATAAGTTGGCGAGAAACTGTGAGGTCAAGCAAATATCGTAATTGTGAACGAAACAGTGTAATTGAGCGTCTTTAGATACAAGTGCGAATGTTAGGTTAGGTTGACATATCAACCGACGTAAAAACCGCATTAAACAATGTCACTTAGTGAGATGTAGTGTTTTTCAACATTACAAGTCGGGAACTACGATATCTAATGTGAAAGCGCATGAAACCGTCGTAATGTTGTAGAAAGCAATGTAAAGTAGCGAGTAAAACGTTTTCTAACGATAGAAGTGCGAAGGTTATGTTAGGTTGAGTTATGTTAGTTTAAGCTAGGTAGCGTCGTGAAACCACCAAAAACGACGTCATCTAACGAGATAGTGTTGTTTTATTGCGAGTACGAAACTGCGATAGGTAAAATGTTGTGAAAGCACACAAAACGGCATGAACAAGCCAAATACTGCGTGTTGTACCGTTACAAGTGCGAAAGTGCTATGTTGTGACATTCTCGGTAAAGCGCATGCAAGTATCGTGAAACCTTAAAGAACGATGTCATTTAGCGAGATACAGCGTTCTGTGCTGTAATAAGTTGGTGAGAAACTGTGAGGTCAAGCAAATATCGTAATTGTGAACGAAACAGTGTAATTGAGCGTCTTTAGATACAAGTGCGAATGTTAGGTTAGGTTGACATATCAACCGTCGTAAAACCGCATTAAACAATGTCACTTAGTGAGATGTAGTGTTTTTCAACATTACAAGTCGGGAACTACGATATCTAACGTGAAAGCGCATGAAACCGTCGTAATCTTGTAGAAAACATTGTAAAGTGGCGAGTAAAACGTTTTCTAACGATAGAAGTGCGAAGGTTAGGTTAGGCTAGGTTAGTTTAGGCTAGGTAGCGTCGTGAAACTACCAAAAACGACGTCATCTAACGAGATAGTGTTGTTTTATCGCGAGTATTAAACTGCGATAGGTGAAATGTTGTGAAAGCACACAAAACGGCATGAACAAGCCAAATACTGCGTGTTCTACCGTTACAAGTGCGAAACTGCTATATTGTGATATTCTCGTTAAATCGCATGCAAGCATCGTGAAACCTTAAAGAACAATGTCATTTAGCGAGATACAGCGTTCTGTACTGCAATAAGTTGGTGAAAAACTGTGAGGTTATGCAAATATCGTAATTGTGAACAAAACAGTGTAATAGAGCGTTTTTAGATACAAGTGCGAATGTTAGGTTAGGTTAAGATATGAACCGTCGTAAAACCGCATTAAACAATGTCAATTACTGAGATGCAGTGTTTTTCACCATTAAAAGTGGGGAACTGCGATATTTATTGTGAAAGCGCTTGCAACCGTCGTTAGGTTAGGTTAGGTTAGGTTAGGTTAGGTTAGGTTAGGTTTGGTTAGGTTAGGTTAGGTTAGGTTAGGTTAGATTAGGTTAGGTTGGGTTGAGTTGGGTTAGGTTAGGTTAGGTTAGGTTAGGTTGGGTTAGGTTAGGTTAGGTTAGGTTACGTTAGGTTAGGTTACGTTAGGTTAGGTTAGGTTAGGTTACGTTAGGTTAGGTTAGGTTAGGTTAGGTTAGGTTAGGTTAGGTTAGGTTAGGTTAGGTTAGGTTAGGTTGGGTTGGGTGTTGTTGGGTTGGGTTGGGTTAGGTTGGGTTAGGTTAGGTTAGGTTACGTTAGGTTAGGTTAGGTTAGGTTACGTTAGGTTATGTTAGGTTAGGTTAGGTTACGTTAGGTTAGGTTAGGTCAGGTAAGGTTAGGTTACGTTAGAATAGGTTAGGTTACGTTAGGTTAGGTTAAGTTAGGTTAGGTTAGGTTTGGTTAGGTTAGGTTAGGTTAGCTTAGGTTAGGTTAGGTTGGGTTGGGTTGGGTTAGGTTGGGTTAGGTTAGGTTAGGTTAGGTGGGTTAGGTTAGTTTAGGTTAGGTTAGGTTAGGTTAAGTTGGGTTGGGTTAGGTTAGGTTAGGTTAGGTTAGGTAAGGTTAGGTTAGGTTAGGTTAGGTTAAGATATGAACCGCGCTAAAACCGCATTAAACAATGTCACTTAGTGAGATGCTGTGTTTTCCACCATTACAAGTCGGGAACTGCGATATCTAATGTGAAAGCGCATGAAACAGTCGTAATCTTGTAGAAAACATTGTAAAGTAGCGAATAAAACGTTTTCTAACGATAGAAGTGCGAAGGTTCGGTTAGTTTGAGCTAGGTAGCGTCGTGAAACCACCAAAAACGATGTCATCTAACGAGATAGTGTTGTTTTATTGCGAGTACGAAACTGCGATAGGTAAAATGTTGTGAAAGCACACAAAACGGCATGAACAAGCCAAATACTGCGTGTTCTACCGTTACAAGTGCGAAACTGCTATATTGTGATATTCTCGTTAAATCGCATGCAAGCATCGTGAAACCTTAAAGAACAATGTCATTTAGCGAGATACAGCGTTCTGTACTGCAATAAGTTGGTGAAAAACTGTGAGGTTATGCAAATATCGTAATTGTGAACAAAACAGTGTAATAGAGCGTTTTTAGATACAAGTGCGAATGTTAGGTTAGGTTAAGATATGAACCGTCGTAAAACCGCATTAAACAATGTCACTTAGTGAGATGCAGTGTTTTTCACCATTACAAGTTGGGAACTGCGATATCTAATGTGAAAGCGCTTGCAAACGTCGTTAGGTTAGGTTAGGTTAGGTTAGGTTTGGTTAGGTTAGGTTAGGTTAGGTTAGGTTAGATTAGGTTAGGTTGGGTTGAGTTGGGTTAGGTTAGGTTAGGTTAGGTTAGGTTAGGTTAGGATAGGTTAGGTTGGGTTGGGTGTTGTTGGGTTGGGTTGGGTTGGGTTAGGTTGGGTTAGGTTAGGTTAGGTTACGTTAGGTTAGGTTAGGTTAGGTTACGTTAGGTTATGTTAGGTTAGGTTAGGTTACGTTAGGTTAGGTTAGGTCAGGTAAGGTTAGGTTACGTTAGAATAGGTTAGGTTAGGTTACGTTAGGTTAGGTTAAGTTAGGTTAGGTTAGGTTTTGTTAGGTTAGGTTAGGTTAGCTTAGGTTAGGTTAGGTTGGGATGGGTTGGGTTAGGTTGGGTTAGGTTAGGTTAGGTTAAGTTAGGTTGGGTTAGGTTAGTTTAGGTTAGGTTAGATTAGGTTAGGTTAAGTTGGGTTGGGTTAGGTTAGGTTAGGTTAGGTAAGGTTAGGTTAGGTTAGGTTAGGTTAAGGTATGAACCGTCGTAAAACCGCATTAAACAATGTCACTTAGTGAGATGCAGTATTTTCACCATTACAAGTCGGGAACTGCGATATCTAATGTGAAAGCGCTTGCAAACGTCGTTAGGTTAGGTTAGGTTAGGTTAGGTTAGGTTAGGTTTGGTTAGGGTATGTTAGGTAAGGTTTGGTTAGGTTAGGTTAGGTTAGGTTGGGTTAGGTAAGGTTAGGTTAGGTTAAGATATGAACCGCGCTAAAACCGCATTAAACAATGTCACTTAGTGAGATGCTGTGTTTTCCACCATTACAAGTCGGGAACTGCGATATCTAATGTGAAAGCGCATGAAACCGTCGTAATCTTGTAGAAAGCAATGTAAAGTAGCGAGTAAAACGTTTTCTAACGATAGAAGTGCGAAGGATATGTTAGGTTGAGTTATGTTAGTTTAAGCCATGTAGCGTCGTGAAACCACCAAAAACGACGTCATCTAACGAGATAGTGTTGTTTTATTGCGAGTACGAAACTGTGATAGGTAAAATGTTGTGAAAGCACACAAAACGGCATGAACAAGCCAAATACTGCGTGTTGTACCGTTACAAGTGCGAAACTGCTACGTTGTGACATTCTCGGTAAAGCGCATGCAAGCATCGTGAAACCTTAAAGAACGATGTCATTTAGCGAGATACAGCGTTCTGTACTGCAATAAGTTGGTGAAAAACTGTGAGGTTATGCAAATATCGTAATTGTGAACGAAACAGTAATAGAGCGTTTTTCAATACAAGTACGAATGTTAGGTTAGGTTAAGATATGAACCGTCGTAAAACCGCATTAAACAATGTCACTTAGTGAGATGCAGTGTTTTTCACCATTACAAGTTGGGAACTGCGATATCTAATGTGAAAGCACTTGCAAACGTCGTTAGGTTAGGTTAGGTTAGGTTAGGTTAGGTTAGGTTACGTTAGGTTAGGTTTGGTTAGGTTAGGTTAGGTTAGGTTATGTTAGGTTAGGTTGGGTTAGGTTAGGTTAGGTTACGTTAGGTTAAGGTATGAACCGTCGTAAAACCGCAATAAACAATGTCACTTAGTGAGATGCAGTGTTTTTCACCTTTACAAGTTGGGAACTGCGATATCTAATGTGAAAGCGCTTGAAACCGTCGTAATGTTGTAGAAAGCAATGTAAAGTAGCGAGTAAAACGTTTTCTAACGATAGAAGTGCGAAGGTTATGTTAGGTTGAGTTATGTTAGTTTAAGCCATGTAGCGTCGTGAAACCACCAAAAACGACGTCATCTAACGAGATAGTGTTGTTTTATATAGCGAGTATTAAACTGCGATAGGTGAAATGTTGTGAAAGCACACAAAACGGCATGAACAAGCCAAATACTGCGTGTTCTACCGTTACAAGTGCGAAACTGCTATATTGTGATATTCTCGTTAAAGCGCATGCAAGCATCGTGAAACCTTAAAGAACAATGTCATTTAGCGAGATACAGCGTTCTGTACTGTAATAAGTTGGTGAGAAACTGTGAGGTCAAGCAAATATCGTAATTGTGAACGAAACAGTGTAATTGAGCGTCTTTAGATACAAGTGCGAATGTTAGGTTAGGTTGACATATCAACCGTCGTAAAACCGCATTAAACAGTGTCACTTAGTGTGATGTAGTGTTTTTCAACATTACAAGTCGGGAACTACGATATCTAATGTGAAAGCGCATGAAACCGTCGTAATCTTGTAGAAAACATTGCAAAGTGGCGAGTAAAACGTTTTCTAACGATAGAAGTGCAAAGGTTAGGTTAGGTTAGGATAGTTTAAGCTAGGTAGCGTCGTGAAACTACCAAAAACGACGTCATCTAACGAGATAGTGTTGTTTTATAGCGAGTAATAAACTGCGATAGGTGAAATGTTGTGAAAGCACACAAAACGGCATGAACAAGCCAAATACTGCGTGTTCTACCGTTACAAGTGCGAAACTGCTATATTGTGATATTCTCGTTAAAGCGCATGCAAGCATCGTGAAACCTTAAAGAACAATGTCATTTAGCGAGATACAGCGTTCTGTACTGCAATAAGTTGGTGAAAAACTGTGAGCTTATGCAAATATCCTAATTGTGAACGAAACAGTGTAATAGAGCGTTTTTTAATACAAGTGCGAATGTTAGGTTAGGTTAAGATATGAACCGTCGTAAAACCGCATTAATCAATGTCACTTGGAGAGATGCAGTGTTTTTCACCATTACAAGTCGGGAACTGCGATATCTAATGTGAAAGCGCTCGCAAACGTCGTTAGGTTAGGTTAGGTTAGGTTAGGTTACGTTAGGTTAGGTTAGGTTAGGTTAGGGTATGTTAGGTAAGGTTTGGTTAGGTTAGGTTAGGTTAGGTTGGTTTAGGTAAGGTTAGGTTAGGTTAAGATATGAACCGTGGTAAAACCGCATTAAACAATGTCACTTAGTGAGATGCAGTGTTTTTCACCATTACAAGTCGGGAACTGCGATATCTAATGTGAAAGCGCTTGAAACCGTCGTAATGTTGTAGAAAGCAATGTAAAGTAGCGAATAAAACGTTTTCTAACGATAGAAGTGCGAAGGTTCGGTTAGTTTGAGTTATGTTAGTTTAAGCTAGGTAGCGTCGTGAAACCACCAAAAACGACGTCATCTAACGAGATAGTGTTGTTTTAATGCGAGTACGAAACTGCGACAGGTAAAATGTTGTGAAAGCACTCAAAACGGCATGAACAAGCCAAATACTGCGTGTTGTACCGTTACAAGTGCGAAACTGCTATATTGTGATATTCTCGTTGAAGCGCATGCAAGCATCGTGAAACCTTAAAGAACGATGTCATTTAGCGAGATACAGCGTTCTGTACTGCAATAAGTTGGTGAAAAACTGTGAGGTTATGCAAATATCGTAATTGTGAACGAAACAGTGTAATAGAGCGTTTTTCAATACAAGTACGAATGTTAGGTTAGGTTAAGATATGAACCGTCGTAAAACCGCATTAAACAATGTCACTTAGTGAGATGCAGTGTTTTTCACCATTACAAGTTGGGAACTGCGATATCTAATGTGAAAGCACTTGCAAACGTCGTTAGGTTAGGTTAGGTTAGGTTAGGTTACGTTAGGTTAGGTTTGGTTACGTTAGGTTAGGTTAGGTTATGTTAGGTTAGGTTGGGTTAGGTTAGGTTAGGTTACGTTAGGTTAAGGTATGAACCGTCGTAAAACCGCAATAAATCTGGTCACTTAGTGAGATGCAGTGTTTTTCACCTTTACAAGTTGGGAACTGCGATATCTAATGCGAAAGCGCTTGAAACCGTCGTAATGTTGTAGAAAGCAATGTAAAGTAGCGAGTAAAACGTTTTCTAACGATAGAAGTGCGAAGGTTATGTTAGGTTGAGTTATGTTAGTTTAAGCTAGGTAGCGTCGTGAAACCACCAAAAACGACGTCATCTAACGAGATAGTGTTGTTTTATTGCGAGTACGAAACTGCGATAGGTAAAATGTTGTGAAAGCACACAAAACGGCATGAACAAGCCAAATACTGCGTGTTGTACCGTTACAAGTGCGAAAGTGCTATGTTGTGACATTCTCGGTAAAGCGCATACAAGTATCGTGAAACCTTAAAGAACGATGTCATTTAGCGAGATACAGCGTTCTGTACTGTAATAAGTTGGTGAGAAACTGTGAGGTCAAGCAAATATCGTAATTGTGAACGAAACAGTGTAATTGAGCGTCTTTAGATACAAGTGCGAATGTTAGGTTAGGTTGACATATCAACCGTCGTAAAACCGCATTAAACAATGTCACTTAGTGAGACGTAGTGTTTTTCAACATTACAAGTCGGGAACTACGATATCTAATGTGAAAGCGCTTGCAAACGTCGTTAGGTTAGGTTAGGTTAGGTTAGGTTTGGTTAGGTTAGGTTAGGTTAGGTTAGGTTAGATTAGGTTAGGTTGGGTTGAGTTGGGTTAGGTTAGGTTAGGTTAGGTTAGGTTAGGTTAGGATAGGTTAGGTTGCGTTGGGTGTTGTTGGGTTGGGTTGGGTTGGGTTAGGTTGGGTTAGGTTAGGTTAGGTTACGTTAGGTTAGGTTAGGTTAGGTTACGTTAGGTTATGTTAGGTTAGGTTAGGTTACGTTAGGTTAGGTTAGGTCAGGTAAGGTTAGGTTACGTTAGAATAGGTTAGGTTAGGTTACGTTAGGTTAGGTTAAGTTAGGTTAGGTTAGGTTTTGTTAGGTTAGGTTAGGTTAGCTTAGGTTAGGTTAGGTTGGGATGGGTTGGGTTAGGTTGGGTTAGGTTAGGTTAGGTTAAGTTAGGTTGGGTTAGGTTAGTTTAGGTTAGGTTAGATTAGGTTAGGTTAAGTTGGGTTGGGTTAGGTTAGGTTAGGTTAGGTAAGGTTAGGTTAGGTTAGGTTAGGTTAAGGTATGAACCGTCGTAAAACCGCATTAAACAATGTCACTTAGTGAGATGCAGTATTTTCACCATTACAAGTCGGGAACTGCGATATCTAATGTGAAAGCGCTTGCAAACGTCGTTAGGTTAGGTTAGGTTAGGTTAGGTTAGGTTTGGTTAGGGTATGTTAGGTAAGGTTTGGTTAGGTTAGGTTAGGTTAGGTTGGGTTAGGTAAGGTTAGGTTAGGTTAAGATATGAACCGCGCTAAAACCGCATTAAACAATGTCACTTAGTGAGATGCTGTGTTTTCCACCATTACAAGTCGGGAACTGCGATATCTAATGTGAAAGCGCATGAAACCGTCGTAATCTTGTAGAAAGCAATGTAAAGTAGCGAGTAAAACGTTTTCTAACGATAGAAGTGCGAAGGATATGTTAGGTTGAGTTATGTTAGTTTAAGCCATGTAGCGTCGTGAAACCACCAAAAACGACGTCATCTAACGAGATAGTGTTGTTTTATTGCGAGTACGAAACTGTGATAGGTAAAATGTTGTGAAAGCACACAAAACGGCATGAACAAGCCAAATACTGCGTGTTGTACCGTTACAAGTGCGAAACTGCTACGTTGTGACATTCTCGGTAAAGCGCATGCAAGCATCGTGAAACCTTAAAGAACGATGTCATTTAGCGAGATACAGCGTTCTGTACTGCAATAAGTTGGTGAAAAACTGTGAGGTTATGCAAATATCGTAATTGTGAACGAAACAGTAATAGAGCGTTTTTCAATACAAGTACGAATGTTAGGTTAGGTTAAGATATGAACCGTCGTAAAACCGCATTAAACAATGTCACTTAGTGAGATGCAGTGTTTTTCACCATTACAAGTTGGGAACTGCGATATCTAATGTGAAAGCACTTGCAAACGTCGTTAGGTTAGGTTAGGTTAGGTTAGGTTAGGTTAGGTTACGTTAGGTTAGGTTTGGTTAGGTTAGGTTAGGTTAGGTTATGTTAGGTTAGGTTGGGTTAGGTTAGGTTAGGTTACGTTAGGTTAAGGTATGAACCGTCGTAAAACCGCAATAAACAATGTCACTTAGTGAGATGCAGTGTTTTTCACCTTTACAAGTTGGGAACTGCGATATCTAATGTGAAAGCGCTTGAAACCGTCGTAATGTTGTAGAAAGCAATGTAAAGTAGCGAGTAAAACGTTTTCTAACGATAGAAGTGCGAAGGTTATGTTAGGTTGAGTTATGTTAGTTTAAGCCATGTAGCGTCGTGAAACCACCAAAAACGACGTCATCTAACGAGATAGTGTTGTTTTATATAGCGAGTATTAAACTGCGATAGGTGAAATGTTGTGAAAGCACACAAAACGGCATGAACAAGCCAAATACTGCGTGTTCTACCGTTACAAGTGCGAAACTGCTATATTGTGATATTCTCGTTAAATCGCATGCAAGCATCGTGAAACCTTAAAGAACAATGTCATTTAGCGAGATACAGCGTTCTGTACTGCAATAAGTTGGTGAAAAACTGTGAGGTTATGCAAATATCGTAATTGTGAACAAAACAGTGTAATAGAGCGTTTTTAGATACAAGTGCGAATGTTAGGTTAGGTTGACATATCAACCGTCGTAAAACCGCATTAAACAGTGTCACTTAGTGTGATGTAGTGTTTTTCAACATTACAAGTCGGGAACTACGATATCTAATGTGAAAGCGCATGAAACCGTCGTAATCTTGTAGAAAACATTGCAAAGTGGCGAGTAAAACGTTTTCTAACGATAGAAGTGCAAAGGTTAGGTTAGGTTAGGATAGTTTAAGCTACGTAGCGTCGTGAAACTACCAAAAACGACGTCATCTAACGAGATAGTGTTGTTTTATAGCGAGTAATAAACTGCGATAGGTGAAATGTTGTGAAAGCACACAAAACGGCATGAACAAGCCAAATACTGCGTGTTCTACCGTTACAAGTGCGAAACTGCTATATTGTGATATTCTCGTTAAAGCGCATGCAAGCATCGTGAAACCTTAAAGAACAATGTCATTTAGCGAGATACAGCGTTCTGTACTGCAATAAGTTGGTGAAAAACTGTGAGCTTATGCAAATATCCTAATTGTGAACGAAACAGTGTAATAGAGCGTTTTTTAATACAAGTGCGAATGTTAGGTTAGGTTAAGATATGAACCGTCGTAAAACCGCATTAATCAATGTCACTTGGAGAGATGCAGTGTTTTTCACCATTACAAGTCGGGAACTGCGATATCTAATGTGAAAGCGCTCGCAAACGTCGTTAGGTTAGGTTAGGTTAGGTTAGGTTACGTTAGGTTAGGTTAGGTTAGGTTTGGTTAGGTTAGGTTAGGTTAGGTTAGGGTATGTTAGGTAAGGTTTGGTTAGGTTAGGTTAGGTTAGGTTGGTTTAGGTAAGGTTAGGTTAGGTTAAGATATGAACCGTGGTAAAACCGCATTAAACAATGTCACTTAGTGAGATGCAGTGTTTTTCACCATTACAAGTCGGGAACTGCGATATCTAATGTGAAAGCGCTTGAAACCGTCGTAATGTTGTAGAAAGCAATGTAAAGTAGCGAATAAAACGTTTTCTAACGATAGAAGTGCGAAGGTTCGGTTAGTTTGAGTTATGTTAGTTTAAGCTAGGTAGCGTCGTGAAACCACCAAAAACGACGTCATCTAACGAGATAGTGTTGTTTTAATGCGAGTACGAAACTGCGACAGGTAAAATGTTGTGAAAGCACTCAAAACGGCATGAACAAGCCAAATACTGCGTGTTGTACCGTTACAAGTGCGAAACTGCTATATTGTGATATTCTCGTTGAAGCGCATGCAAGCATCGTGAAACCTTAAAGAACGATGTCATTTAGCGAGATACAGCGTTCTGTACTGCAATAAGTTGGTGAAAAACTGTGAGGTTATGCAAATATCGTAATTGTGAACGAAACAGTGTAATAGAGCGTTTTTCAATACAAGTACGAATGTTAGGTTAGGTTAAGATATGAACCGTCGTAAAACCGCATTAAACAATGTCACTTAGTGAGATGCAGTGTTTTTCACCATTACAAGTTGGGAACTGCGATATCTAATGTGAAAGCACTTGCAAACGTCGTTAGGTTAGGTTAGGTTAGGTTAGGTTACGTTAGGTTAGGTTTGGTTACGTTAGGTTAGGTTAGGTTATGTTAGGTTAGGTTGGGTTAGGTTAGGTTAGGTTACGTTAGGTTAAGGTATGAACCGTCGTAAAACCGCAATAAATCTGGTCACTTAGTGAGATGCAGTGTTTTTCACCTTTACAAGTTGGGAACTGCGATATCTAATGCGAAAGCGCTTGAAACCGTCGTAATGTTGTAGAAAGCAATGTAAAGTAGCGAGTAAAACGTTTTCTAACGATAGAAGTGCGAAGGTTATGTTAGGTTGAGTTATGTTAGTTTAAGCTAGGTAGCGTCGTGAAACCACCAAAAACGACGTCATCTAACGAGATAGTGTTGTTTTATTGCGAGTACGAAACTGCGATAGGTAAAATGTTGTGAAAGCACACAAAACGGCATGAACAAGCCAAATACTGCGTGTTGTACCGTTACAAGTGCGAAAGTGCTATGTTGTGACATTCTCGGTAAAGCGCATACAAGTATCGTGAAACCTTAAAGAACGATGTCATTTAGCGAGATACAGCGTTCTGTACTGTAATAAGTTGGTGAGAAACTGTGAGGTCAAGCAAATATCGTAATTGTGAACGAAACAGTGTAATTGAGCGTCTTTAGATACAAGTGCGAATGTTAGGTTAGGTTGACATATCAACCGTCGTAAAACCGCATTAAACAATGTCACTTAGTGAGACGTAGTGTTTTTCAACATTACAAGTCGGGAACTACGATATCTAATGTGAAAACGCATGAAACCGTCGTAATCTTGTAGAAAACATTGTAAAGTGGCGAGTAAAACGTTTTCTAACGATAGAAGTGCGAAGGTTAGGTTAGGTTAGGTTAGTTTAAGCTAGGTAGCGTCGTGAAACTACCAAAAACGACGTCATCTAACGAGATAGTGTTGTTTTATCGCGAGTGTGAGACGACGTCAGGTACGAAGGAGCGACCGTTTTATTGTCAACCCAGACGCGCGAGCCAGCAACCGAACAAGCAGCGAGCCGCTACGATGATGATGATCACGGTGCTTTGTATGCGCAGGTGAAAGTGAAAATGATGAGCAACACAATCAGCGCTCACACTATTTCCCCCCTACACGAAAGCGGTCTGCAAGACGTTCATTTAGTAAGTGTATGAGCGCTGGATATAAGGTTTCAGGCGAGACACATGGACGATCTCGGTCCCGCGACGACGGCGATCAGAAGCCGAAGTAACCGGCGCGACGCGATAATTTACGGCCGATGTTCGTTCAAGCACGGTGTAAGGACCCAGGTATCTGTGAATGAATTTTTCACAGAGGCCGGGTGTGCGAACAGGTGTCCAGAGGAGCACTTCGTCGCCTGGGTAGAATGACACAACTCGACGTGTCGCATCACAACGAACTTTTCGCTGGGCCTGAATGGTAGAGGTGTTGGCGCGGGCGATTGTGCGGCAGTGGTTGACACGGGCAGCGAATTCTTCCGGAAGGGACGCAGATGGGACAGAAGGCGTGGACAAAAAGCTGGTGTCTAGAACAAAAGATGGTGCACGGCCATACACAAGAAAAAACGGGCTGTAACTTGTAGTGCGTTGTATGGCAGTGTTATAGGCAAACGTGACGAAAGGTAGTATTGTGTCCCAGTTCTTGTGATCGGGTTGGACATACATAGAGATCATGTCTGACAAAGTTCTATGAAAACGCTCAGTAAGACCATTGGTTTGCGGATGATATGCCGAGGTGGTCTTATGGATTGTGTCAGAGGCCTGTAAAACTTCAGCGAGCACACGAGAAAGAAATGTCTTGCCACGGTCACTCAGGAGAACACGAGGGGCGCCGTGGCGCAGGATAATGGCACGTAGAACAAAGTCGGCTACTTCGCTGGCAGCTCCAGTAGGAAGAGCTGCCGTCTCAGCGTAGCGAGTAAGATGGTCTACGGCAGTAACAATCCAGCGGTGACCGGCGGCGGTAAGCGGAAGGGGTCCGTATAAGTCTATGCCGACGAACTCGAAGGGAGCGGATGGGCACGGGAGAGGCTGTAGAGGGCCGGCGGGAAGAGATGTCGAACGTTTTCGGTGTTGACATGATGAACAGGAAGTGACGTACCTGGAAACACTAGTGGAGAGGCCAGGCCAGAAGCAGCGAGTCTTAATGCGATCGTAGGTTTTATGAAAACCCAAGTGGCCAGCCGTCGGGTCGTCATGAAAGGCTTCTAAGACTTGGAGTCGAAGTGAGCGAGGTATGACCGGGACCCATCGGCTACCGAGAGGATGGTAAGTTTGTCGAAGTAGCGTTCCGTCATGAAGTTTGAAACGCGTGAGTTGTCGTCGCAAGCGGCTGTTGGGAGCACGAGATGAGCCGGTGAGCCGATCGATGATTGTACGGCAGTATGTGTCTGCACGTTGGAGCGAGGTGAGGTCTGCGGATTGAAGGAAGTCATCCGGTGCAGTGGGCTCGACGGGACTAAGACTGGTCATCTGCGTGGTCTCTTGGCTGGGAGGTGCTGCGCAGCAGGTAGATGCGTCATGATTTTGCAACAGCGGACAGCGTGACAAAGCGTCGGCATCTTGGTGTTTGCGGCCCGACCGGTATGTGACACTGTAGTCATACTCCTGCAGTCGGAGCACCCAACGACCGAGGCGTCCTGACAAGTTTTTTAATGATGACAACCAACAGAGCGCATGATGATCCGTGACGATCGTGAAGCGGCGGCCATACAAATAGGGGCGAAATTTTTGCACGGACCATACGATAGCGAGACATTCCTGTTCAGTGATGCTGTAATTGCGTTCCGCTGGGGAGAGAGTACGGCTCGCGTAAGCCACGACTTGCTCTTGTGAAGCCTGGTCACGCTGCAGCAGAACAGCGCCGATTCCGTGCCCACTTGCGTCAGTGTGTAATATAGTAGGGGCTGTGGGATCAAAATGGCGAAGAACTGGCCCTGACGTGAGGCATCGCTTCAGGGTCTGGAAAGCAGCTTCACAGTCATCTGTCCAAAGAAATGATGCACTTGTGGTCAGGAGTTTGTGAAGAGGAGCCGCGATAGTGGCAAAATCACGGACAAAACGGCGGAAGTAAGAGGCTAAGCCGAGGAAGCTGCGAAGGTCTTTGAGCGTGGTGGGCTTAGGAAAGTGCAGCACAGCGGCCACTTTGTCGGGATCAGGTTCGATGCCAAGCTTGCTGACAACGTGGCCTAACACTTTGATGCTGCGGCTCGCAAACCGACACTTCTTGGTATTTAGCTGGAGACCGGCTTTGGCTAGACATGTGAGCACCTCGTCTAGACGTTCTAGGTGTTGCGAGAAGCTGGATGAAAAGATGACGATGTCATCCAGGTAACAAAGACAGGTCTTCCATTTTAGGCCACGCAGCACCGTATCGATCATCCGCTCAAATGTGGCTGGGGCATTGCAGAGCCCAAAAGGCATCACATTGAATTCGAAGAGACCATCAGGAGTAGCAAACGCTGTCTTCTCTTTATCAGACTCATGCATCGGGATCTGCCAATACCCAGATCGTAGGTCGAGACTTGAGAAATATTCTGCACCCTGTAAGGTGTCAAGTGCATCGTCAATTCGAGGCATAGGATATACATCCTTGCGCGTAATTTTGTTTAGTGCCCTGTAATCAACGCAAAATCGCACTGATCCGTCCCTTTTCTTAACTAGGACAACAGGAGAAGACCAAGGGCTTGTGGAAGGTCTGATAACGTTGCGTGCGAGCATGTCATTGACTTGTTCCTCGATGACCTTGCGTTCTGAAGACGACACGCGGTAAGGGCGACGGCGGATAATACGAGAACCGTCTGTGGCGATGTGATGAGAGGTCACCGTAGTTTGACCTAAGCCATCCGAACAAACGTCAAAACAAGTCTTGTGTTTTGTTAAAAGGGCCATTAAGTCATTAGTTTGCGTTGGAGTGAGATATGGACTCAAAGTGGCTTTAAGCGCATTAGATGAGCCTCCTGGTGGCGTACACTTAGCGACTGACGGCGGAGACGATACAGTGACGACACATACCGGTGCTATGTCGATAAGGCTGGCAACAGTGGACCCCTCTGGCAGTAGTTGTGGCTCTGTTGTCGTGTTGTAGGCGGTGAGACTGGCATGACCACGCGAAAACCGCACTAGACAACATGCGATGGCGATTCCTCGGAAAATGCAGCGCTGATCGGGGACAACCACTGCGTCACCGTCAATGGTATCGCTGGATCTAATGGTGAGGATACGTTCTTGGGCCGGGGGCAGTACAAAGTCTGCAGCTGCAACAAGGTGAGGCGACGAAAAATCGTAAGCACTAGAATTTTCAGTGTCCGTAATGCGAATAACGGGCGGACCACACGAAATGACAGCGGAAGCGGCTGACAGGAAGTCCCAGCCCAATATAATCGGATGAGCACATGAAGAAAGCACAGCCAATTGTATATGGTGACGAATTCCGTCGATCAGAACACGAACAGTGCATTGTCCAATAGGGTAAATTCTATTTTCATTAGCACCACATAACACCGGACCAACATATGGAGTTTGCACTTTTCGTAGACGATGACATAGTTCGCGATCAATGACCGAAATGGCTGCTCCAGTGTCCACGAGTGCGTCAACCGAAATGCCTTCTACACAAACAGTTAGTAAATTTGCAGGGCGCGCAGGAGGAATTGGGACACTTCGACGACAGGCAGTTTCTCCTCCAAAAACTGCAGCTGCTAGTTTTCCGAGTGGCTGTCGAGGGGCATCAGGGCAGAACGTAAAGGCGAAGTAGTACGGCGGAAGGGCGATGGTGAACGACGGCGGGGTGAGCGGGAAGAACGAGGTTCACCGTGGGACAAAGGAGGCGAAGGCGAACGTCGTGACGAGGGAATGTAGGTTCCTGGAACGTAGGGGTCAGACCTCGCAGCCCGGTCACTCTCGTACGAAGAATAACCTCGTCGTTCATCTTGCTGGCGCCGACGGCAAAAGCGGGAGATATGTCCTCTTATGCCACAGTAGTAACAGACGGGGCGCGTAGGGCGCCAGGCAGGGAAGTGTGGTTGTGGTGGTGCCTTGGCTGCCATCGCGGCCAAATGGTCGTATACGACGTCCGTAGTTACAGGTGGAGTAGGTGGAGGAGGCCGTGACACGACTTCGGCATACGTAGGCACATGTAAGGGCACAGGAGGCGGGGCACGTGCGACGCTCGTCATCGACGCCAATTCGTCCTTTATAATTTCCCGCAGGTTAGGAGGGGGTGAGCGGGCAGGTGAAGTCGGTGCGCTGGCAGGAACAAGGCTGTGAAGTTCCTCTCTCACTATGGTGCGAATTAGAGCTCGCAGCTCATGCTCGCCAGTAAGACGAGTGTCATAGGAGGCGTGTGGAAGGCGCATTGAGTAAAGTGCGTCCAGGCGCTGGCAGGTGGTAATAATGTCCTGAACTGTTGTCGGGCTCTGCATGACAAAAGCATTAAAGGCGACGGAGTTGATGCCTTTCATTACTTGCCGAATACGATCGGCCTCCGGCATGTCCTTTTGGGCGCGGCGGCAGAGGGCCAGAACGTCTTCAATGTACGATGTGTACGATTCGTCAGGCCCCTGGATGCGGGTAGCGAGCTTCTGTTTAGCTACCTCAGAGCGTCCTGTAGAAGTGCCGAATATTTGACGCAGCTGCACCGTGAATGCTGACCAATCAGGAAAGTCGCGTTCGTGGTTATGATACCACGTCTTAGCAACCTCCTTCAGATAAAAGGGTACATAGCGCAGCTTATGTGCCTCATCCCAGTAATTGCAAGCACTGGTACGGTCGTAACTGTCCAGCCATTCTTCTACGTCCTCACCGCGAAGGCCAGAAAACACTGGAGGGTCTCGTTGCGAGGTACTCACGGTGTGGTGAGGCCCAGCAGGCTGAGCGGGTGGTGCGAAGAAGGCGGTAGGGGGTGGGTCGTTTTGCGCCATCACTGTTGGCAAGCACAGCCGTCGACCTGATCGGAGCTCCAGGGGTGACCGGTAGTGCAGGAGGACTTGGGAATCACAGCACGCTCCACCACTTGTGAGACGACGTCAGGTACGAAGGAGCGACCGTTTTATTGTCAACCCAGACGCGCGAGCCAGCAACCGAACAAGCAGCGAGCCGCTACGATGATGATGATCACGGTAGGTGCGATACCGCGATAGGTTAAACTGCGATAGGTGAAATGTTGTGAAAGCACACAAAACGGCATGAACAAGCCAAATACTGCCTGTTCTACCGTTACAAGTGCGAAACTGCTATATTGTGATATTCTCGTTAAATCGCATGCAAGCATCGTGAAACCTTAAAGAACAATGTCATTTAGCGAGATACAGCGTTCTGTACTGCAATAAGTTGGTGAAAAACTGTGAGGTTATGCAAATATCGTAATTGTGAACAAAACAGTGTAATAGAGCGTTTTTAGATACAAGTGCGAATGTTAGGTTAGGTTAAGATATGAACCGTCGTAAAACCGCATTAAACAATGTCACTTAGTGAGATGCAGTGTTTTTCACCATTACAAGTTGGGAACTGCGATATCTAATGTGAAAGCGCTTGCAAACGTCGTTAGGTTAGGTTAGGTTAGGTTAGGTTAGGTTTGGTTAGGTTAGGTTAGGTTAGGTTAGGTTAGATTAGGTTAGGTTGGGTTGAGTTGGGTTAGGTTAGGTTAGGTTAGGTTAGGTTGGGTTAGGTTAGGTTAGGTTAGGTTAGGTTACGTTAGGTTAGGTTACGTTAGGTTAGGTTAGGTTAGGTTACGTTAGGTTAGGTTAGGTTAGGTAAGGATAATTTGGTTAGGTTAGGTAAGGTTAGGTTAGGTTAGGTTAGGTTGGGTTGGGTGTTGTTGGGTTGGGTTGGGTTGGGTTAGGTTGGGTTAGGTTAGGTTAGGTTACGTTAGGTTAGGTTAGGTTACGTTAGGTTATGTTAGGTTAGGTTAGGTTACGTTAGGTTAGGTTAGGTCAGGTAAGGTTAGGTTACGTTAGAATAGGTTAGGTTAGGTTACGTTAGGTTAGGTTAAGTTAGGTTAGGTTAGGTTTGGTTAGGTTAGGTTGGGTTGGGTTGGGTTAGGTTGGGTTAGGTTAGGTTAGGTTAGGTGGCTTAGGTTAGTTTAGGTTAGGTTAGGTTAGGTTAAGTTGGGTTGGGTTAGGTTAGGTTAGATTAGGTAAGGTTAGGTTAGGTTAGGTTAGGTTAGGTTAAGGTATGAAGCGTCGTAAAACCGCATTAAACAATGTCAGTGAGATGCAGTGTTTTTCACCTTTACAAGTTGGGAACTGTGATATCTAATGTGAAAGCGCTTGAAACCGTCGTAATGTTGTAGAAAGCAATGTAAAGTAGCAAGTAAAACGTTTTCTAACGATAGAAGTGCGAAGGTCATGTTAGGTTATGTTAGTTTAAGCTAGGTAGGGTCGTGAAACTACCAAAAACAACGTCATCTAACGAGATAGTGTTGTTTTATTGCGAGTACGAAACTGCGATAGGTGAAATGTTGTGAAAGCACACAAAACGGCATGAACAAGCCAAATACTGCGTGTTGTACCGTTACAAGCTCGAAACTGCTATGTTGTGATATTCTCGTTAAAGCGCATGCAAGCATCGTGAAACCTTAAAGAACGATGTCATTTAGCGAGATACAGCGTTCTGTACTGCAATAAGTTGGTGAAAAACTGTGAGGTTATGCAAATATCCTAATTGTGAACGAAACAGTGTAATAGAGCGTTTTTTATTACAAGTGCGAATGTTAGGTTAGGTTAAGATATGAACCGTCGTAAAACCGCATTAAACAATGTCACTTAGTGAGATGCAGTGTTTTTCACCATTACAAGTTGGGAACTGCGATATCTAATGTGAAAGCACTTGCAAACGTCGTTAGGTTAGGTTAGGTTAGGTTAGGTTACGTTAGGTTATGTTTGGTTAGGTTAGGTTAGGTTAGGTTATGTTAGGTTAGGTTGGGTTAGGTTAGGTTAGGTTACGTTAGGTTAAGGTATGAACCGTCGTAAAACCGCAATAAACAATGTCACTTAGTGAGATGCAGTGTTTTTCACCTTTACAAGTTGGGAACTGCGATATCTAATGTGAAAGCGCTAGAAACCGCCGTAATGTTGTAGAAAGCAATGTAAAGTAGCGAGTAAAACGTTTTCTAACGATAGAAGTGCGAAGGTTATGTTAGGTTGAGTTATGTTAGTTTAAGCTAGGTAGCGTCGTGAAACCACCAAAAACGACGTCGTCTAACGAGATAGCTGTTTTATTGCGAGTACGAAACTGCGAAAGGTAAAATGTTGTGAAAGCACACAAAACGGCATGAACAAGCCAAATACTGCGTGTTGTACCGTTACAAGTGCGAAAGTGCTATGTTGTGACATTCTCGGTAAAGCGCATGCAAGTATCGTGAAACCTTAAAGAACGATGTCATTTAGCGAGATACAGCGTTCTGTACTGTAATAAGTTGGTGAGAAACTGTGAGGTCAAGCAAATATCGTAATTTTGAACGAAACAGTGTAATTGAGCGTCTTTAGATACAAGTGCGAATGTTAGGTTAGGTTGACATATCAACCGTCGTAAAACCGCATTAAACAATGTCACTTAGTGAGATGTAGTGTTTTTCAACATTACAAGTCGGGAACTACGATATCTAATGTGAAAGCGCATGAAACCGTCGTAATCTTGTAGAAAACATTATAAAGTGGCGAGTAAAACGTTTTCTAACGATAGAAGTGCGAAGGTTAGGTTAGGTTAGGTTAGTTAAGCTAGGTAGCGTCGTGAAACTACCAAAAACGACGTCATCTAACGAGATAGTGTTGTTTTATAGCGAGTATTAAACTGCGATAGGTGAAATGTTGTGAAAGCACACAAAACGGCATGAACAAGCCAAATACTGCGTGTTCTACCGTTACAAGTGCGAAACTGCTATATTGTGATATTCTCGTTAAATCGCATGCAAGCATTGTGAAACCTTAAAGAACAATGTCATTTAGCGAGATACAGCGTTCTGTAGTGCAATAAGTTGGTGAAAAACTGTGAGGTTATGCAAATATCGTAATTGTGAACAAAACAGTGTAATAGAGCGTTTTTAGATACAAGTGCGAATGTTAGGTTAGGTTAAGATATGAACCGTCGTAAAACCGCATTAAACAATGTCAATTACTGAGATGCAGTGTTTTTCACCATTAAAAGTGGGGAACTGCGATATTTAATGTGAAAGCGCTTGCAACCGTCGTTAGGTTAGGTTAGGTTAGGTTAGGTTAGGTTAGGTTAAGTTAGGTTAGGTTAGGTTTGGTTAGGTTAGGTTAGGTTAGGTTAGGGTATGTTAGGTAAGGTTTGGTTAGGTTAGGTTAGGTTAGGTTGGTTTAGGTAAGGTTAGGTTAGGTTAAGATATGAACCGCGCTAAAACCGCGTTAAACAATGTCACTTAGTGAGATGCTGTGTTTTTCACCATTACAAGTCGGGAACTGCGATATCTAATGTGAAAGCGCATGAAACCGTCGTAATCTTGTAGAAAACATTGTAAAGTAGCGAATAAAACGTTTTCTAACGATAGAAGTGCGAAGGTTCGGTTAGTTTGAGTTATGTTAGTTTAAGCTAGGTAGCGTCGTGAAACCACCAAAAACGACGTCATCTAACGAGATAGTGTTGTTTTAATGCGAGTATGAAACTGCGACAGGTAAAATGTTGTGAAAGCACTCAAAACGGCATGAACAAGACAAATACTGCGTGTTGTACCGTTACAAGTGCGAAACTGCTATATTGTGATATTCTCGTTGAAGCGCATGCAAGCATCGTGAAACCTTAAAGAACGATGTCATTTAGCGAGATACAGCGTTCTGTACTGCAATAAGTTGGTGAAAAAGTGTGAGGTTATGCAAATATCTTAATTGTGAACGAAACAGTGTAATAGAGCGTTTTTCAATACAAGTACGAATGTTAGGTTAGGTTAAGATATGAACCGTCGTAAAACCGCATTAAACAATGTCACTTAGTGAGATGCAGTGTTTTTCACCATTACAAGTTGGGAACTGCGATATCTAATGTGAAAGCACTTGCAAACGTCGTTAGGTTAGGTTAGGTTAGGTTAGGTTACGTTAGGTTAGGTTTGGTTACGTTAGGTTAGGTTAGGGTATGTTAGGTTAGGTTGGCTTAGGTTAGGTTAGGTTACGTTAGGTTAAGGTATGAACCGTCGTAAAACCGCAATAAACAATGTCACTTAGTGAGATGCAGTGTTTTTCACCTTTACAAGTTGGGAACTGCGATATCTAATGCGAAAGCGCTTGAAACCGTCGTAATGTTGTAGAAAGCAATGTAAAGTAGCGAGTAAAACGTTTTCTAACGATAGAAGTGCGAAGGTTATGTTAGGTTGAGTTATGTTAGTTTAAGCTAGGTAGCGTCGTGAAACCACCAAAAACGACGTCATCTAACGAGATAGTGTTGTTTTATTGCGAGTACGAAACTGCGATAGGTAAAATGTTGTGAAAGCACACAAAACGGCATGAACAAGCCAAATACTGCGTGTTGTACCGTTACAAGTGCGAAAGTGCTATGTTGTGACATTCTCGGTAAAGCGCATGCAAGTATCGTGAAACCTTAAAGAACGATGTCATTTAGCGAGATACAGCGCTCTGTACTGTAATAAGTTGGTGAGAAACTGTGAGGTCAAGCAAATATCGTAATTGTGAACGAAACAGTGTAATTGAGCGTCTTTAGATACAAGTGCGAATGTTAGGTTAGGTTGACAGATCAACCGTCGTAAAACCGCATTAAACAATGTCACTTAGTGAGATGTAGTGTTTTTCAACATTACAAGTCGGGAACTACGATATCTAATGTGAAAGCGCATGAAACCGTCGTAATCTTGTAGAAAACATTGTAAAGTGGCGAGTAAAACGTTTTCTAACGATAGAAGTGCGAAGGTTAGGTTAGGCTAGGTTAGTTTAGGCTAGGTAGCGTCGTGAAACTACCAAAAACGACGTCATCTAACGAGATAGTGTTGTTTTATCGCGAGTATTAAACTGCGATAGGTGAAATGTTGTGAAAGCACACAAAACGGCATGAACAAGCCAAATACTGCGTGTTCTACCGTTACAAGTGCGAAACTGCTATATTGTGATATTCTCGTTAAATCGCATGCAAGCATCGTGAAACCTTAAAGAACAATGTCATTTAGCGAGATACAGCGTTCTGTACTGCAATAAGTTGGTGAAAAACTG
Source organism: Rhipicephalus microplus (assembly GCF_043290135.1). Classification (NCBI taxonomy): domain Eukaryota; kingdom Metazoa; phylum Arthropoda; class Arachnida; order Ixodida; family Ixodidae; genus Rhipicephalus; species Rhipicephalus microplus. The sequence continues at coordinate 72,174 of NW_027464678.1, forward strand.
TGAGGTTATGCAAATATCGTAATTGTGAACAAAACAGTGTAATAGAGCGTTTTTAGATACAAGTGCGAATGTTAGGTTAGGTTAAGATATGAACCCTCGTAAAACCGCATTAAACAATGTCAATTACTGAGATGCAGTGTTTTTCACCATTAAAAGTGGGGAACTGCGATATTTATTGTGAAAGCGCTTGCAACCGTCGTTAGGTTAGGTTAGGTTAGGTTAGGTTAGGTTAGGTTTGGTTAGGTTAGGTTAGGTTAGGTTAGGTTAGATTAGGTTAGGTTGGGTTGAGTTGGGTTAGGTTAGGTTAGGTTAGGTTAGGTTGGGTTAGGTTAGGTTAGGTTAGGTTACGTTAGGTTAGGTTACGTTAGGTTAGGTTAGGTTAGGTTACGTTAGGTTAGGTTAAGTTAGGTAAGGATAATTTGGTTAGGTTAGGTAAGGTTAGGTTAGGTTAGGTTAGGTTGGGTTGGGTGTTGTTGGGTTGGGTTGGGTTGGGTTAGGTTGGGTTAGGTTAGGTTAGGTTACGTTAGGTTAGGTTAGGTTAGGTTACGTTAGGTTATGTTAGGTTAGGTTAGGGTACGTTAGGCTAGGTTAGGTCAGGTAAGGTTAGGTTACGTTAGAATAGGTTAGGTTACGTTAGGTTAGGTTAAGTTAGGTTAGGTTAGGTTTGGTTAGGTTAGGTTAGGTTAGCTTAGGTTAGGTTAGGTTGGGTTGGGTTGGGTTAGGTTGGGTTAGGTTAGGTTAGGTTAGGTGGGTTAGGTTAGTTTAGGTTAGGTTAGGTTAGGTTAAGTTGGGTTGGGTTAGGTTAGGTTAGATTAGGTAAGGTTAGGTTAGGTTAGGTTAGGTTAGGTTAGGTTACGTTAGGTTAAGGTATGAAGCGTCGTAAAACCGCATTAAACAATGTCACTTAGTGAGATGCAGTGTTTTTCACCTTTACAAGTTGGGAACTGTGATATCTAATGTGAAAGCGCTTGAAACCGTCGTAATGTTGTAGAAAGCAATGTAAAGTAGCAAGTAAAACGTTTTCTAACGATAGAAGTGCGAAGGTCATGTTAGGTTATGTTAGTTTAAGCTAGGTAGCGTCGTGAAACTACCAAAAACAACGTCATCTAACGAGATAGTGTTGTTTTATTGCGAGTACGAAACTGCGATAGGTGAAATGTTGTGAAAGCACACAAAACGGCATGAACAAGCCAAATACTGCGTGTTGTACCGTTACAAGTGCGAAACTGCTATGTTGTGATATTCTCGTTAAAGCGCATGCAAGCATCGTGAAACCTTCAAGAGCGATGTCATTTAGCGAGATACAGCGTTCTGTACTGCAATAAGTTGGTGAAAAACTGTGAGGTTATGCAAATATCCTAATTGTAAAGGAAACAGTGTAATAGAGCGTTTTTTAATACAAGTGCGAATGTTAGGTTAGGTTAAGATATGAACCGTCGTAAAACCGCATTAAACAATGTCACTTAGTGAGATGCAGTGTTTTTCACCATTACAAGTTGGGAACTGCGATATCTAATGTGAAAGCACTTGCAAACGTCGTTAGGTTAGGTTAGGTTTTGTTAGGTTAGGTTAGGTTAGCTTAGGTTAGGTTAGGTTGGGATGGGTTGGGTTAGGTTGGGTTAGGTTAGGTTAGGTTAAGTTAGGTTGGGTTAGGTTAGTTTAGGTTAGGTTAGATTAGGTTAGGTTAAGTTGGGTTGGGTTAGGTTAGGTTAGGTTAGGTAAGGTTAGGTTAGGTTAGGTTAGGTTAAGGTATGAACCGTCGTAAAACCGCATTAAACAATGTCACTTAGTGAGATGCAGTGTTTTCACCATTACAAGTCGGGAACTGCGATATCTAATGTGAAAGCGCTTGCAAACGTCGTTAGGTTAGGTTAGGTTAGGTTAGGTTAGGTTAGGGTATGTTAGGTAAGGTTTGGTTAGGTTAGGTTAGGTTAGGTTGGGTTAGGTAAGGTTAGGTTAGGTTAAGATATGAACCGCGCTAAAACCGCATTAAACAATGTCACTTAGTGAGATGCTGTGTTTTCCACCATTACAAGTCGGGAACTGCGATATCTAATGTGAAAGCGCATGAAACCGTCGTAATCTTGTAGAAAGCAATGTAAAGTAGCGAGTAAAACGTTTTCTAACGATAGAAGTGCGAAGGTTATGTTAGGTTGAGTTATGTTAGTTTAAGCCATGTAGCGTCGTGAAACCACCAAAAACGACGTCATCTAACGAGATAGTGTTGTTTTATTGCGAGTACGAAACTGTGATAGGTAAAATGTTGTGAAAGCACACAAAACGGCATGAACAAGCCAAATACTGCGTGTTGTACCGTTACAAGTGCGAAACTGCTACGTTGTGACATTCTCGGTAAAGCGCATGCAAGCATCGTGAAACCTTAAAGAACGATGTCATTTAGCGAGATACAGCGTTCTGTACTGCAATAAGTTGGTGAAAAACTGTGAGGTTATGCAAATATCGTAATTGTGAACGAAACAGTAATAGAGCGTTTTTCAATACAAGTACGAATGTTAGGTTAGGTTAAGATATGAACCGTCGTAAAACCGCATTAAACAATGTCACTTAGTGAGATGCAGTGTTTTTCACCATTACAAGTTGGGAACTGCGATATCTAATGTGAAAGCACTTGCAAACGTCGTTTGGTTAGGTTAGGTTAGGTTAGGTTAGGTTACGTTAGGTTAGGTTTGGTTAGGTTAGGTTAGGTTAGGTTATGTTAGGTTAGGTTGGGTTAGGTTAGGTTAGGTTACGTTAGGTTAAGGTATGAACCGTCGTAAAACCGCAATAAACAATGTCACTTAGTGAGATGCAGTGTTTTTCACCTTTACAAGTTGGGAACTGCGATATCTAATGTGAAAGCGCTTGAAACCGTCGTAATGTTGTAGAAAGCAATGTAAAGTAGCGAGTAAAACGTTTTCTAACGATAGAAGTGCGAAGGTTATGTTAGGTTGAGTTATGTTAGTTTAAGCCATGTAGCGTCGTGAAACCACCAAAAACGACGTCATCTAACGAGATAGTGTTGTTTTATAGCGAGTATTAAACTGCGATAGGTGAAATGTTGTGAAAGCACACAAAACGGCATGAACAAGCCAAATACTGCGTGTTCTACCGTTACAAGTGCGAAACTGCTATATTGTGATATTCTCGTTAAAGCGCATGCAAGCATCGTGAAACCTTAAAGAACAATGTCATTTAGCGAGATACAGCGTTCTGTACTGCAATAAGTTGGTGAAAAACTGTGAGGTTATGCAAATATCCTAATTGTGAACGAAACAGTGTAATAGAGCGTTTTTTAATACAAGTGCGAATGTTAGGTTAGGTTAAGATATGAACCGTCGTAAAACCGCATTAATCAATGTCACTTAGAGAGATGCAGTGTTTTTCACCATTACAAGTCGGGAACTGCGATATCTAATGTGAAAGCGCTCGCAAACGTCGTTAGGTTAGGTTAGGTTAGGTTAGGTTAGGTTACGTTAGGTTAGGTTAGGTTAGGTTTGGTTAGGTTAGGTTAGGTTAGGTTAGGGTATGTTAGGTAAGGTTTGGTTAGGTTAGGTTAGGTTAGGTTGGTTTAGGTAAGGTTAGGTTAGGTTAAGATATGAACCGCGCTAAAACCGCGTTAAACAATGTCACTTAGTGAGATGCTGTGTTTTTCACCATTACAAGTCGGGAACTGCGATATCTAATGTGAAAGCGCATGAAACCGTCGTAATCTTGTAGAAAACATTGTAAAGTAGCGAATAAAACGTTTTCTAACGATAGAAGTGCGAAGGTTCGGTTAGTTTGAGTTATGTTAGTTTAAGCTAGGTAGCGTCGTGAAACCACCAAAAACGACGTCATCTAACGAGATAGTGTTGTTTTAATGCGAGTACGAAACTGCGACAGGTAAAATGTTGTGAAAGCACTCAAAACGGCATGAACAAGACAAATACTGCGTGTTGTACCGTTACAAGTGCGAAACTGCTATATTGTGATATTCTCGTTGAAGCGCATGCAAGCATCGTGAAACCTTAAAGAACGATGTCATTTAGCGAGATACAGCGTTCTGTACTGCAATAAGTTGGTGAAAAAGTGTGAGGTTATGCAAATATCGTAATTGTGAACGAAACAGTGTAATAGAGCGTTTTTCAATACAAGTACGAATGTTAGGTTAGGTTAAGATATGAACCGTAGTAAAACCGCATTAAACAATGTCACTTAGTGAGATGCAGTGTTTTTCACCATTACAAGTTGGGAACTGCGATATCTAATGTGAAAGCACTTGCAAACGTCGTTAGGTTAGGTTAGGTTAGGTTAGGTTACGTTAGGTTAGGTTTGGTTACGTTAGGTTAGGTTAGGGTATGTTAGGTTAGGTTGGCTTAGGTTAGGTTAGGTTACGTTAGGTTAAGGTATGAACCGTCGTAAAACCGCAATAAACAATGTCACTTAGTGAGATGCAGTGTTTTTCACCTTTACAAGTTGGGAACTGCGATATCTAATGCGAAAGCGCTTGAAACCGTCGTAATGTTGTAGAAAGCAATGTAAAGTAGCGAGTAAAACGTTTTCTAACGATAGAAGTGCGAAGGTTATGTTAGGTTGAGTTATGTTAGTTTAAGCTAGGTAGCGTCGTGAAACCACCAAAAACGACGTCATCTAACGAGATAGTGTTGTTTTATTGCGAGTACGAAACTGCGATAGGTAAAATGTTGTGAAAGCACACAAAACGGCATGAACAAGCCAAATACTGCGTGTTGTACCGTTACAAGTGCGAAAGTGCTATGTTGTGACATTCTCGGTAAAGCGCATGCAAGTATCGTGAAACCTTAAAGAACGATGTCATTTAGCGATACAGCGCTCTGTACTGTAATAAGTTGGTGAGAAACTGTGAGGTCAAGCAAATATCGTAATTGTGAACGAAACAGTGTAATTGAGCGTCTTTAGATACAAGTGCGAATGTTAGGTTAGGTTGACATATCAACCGTCGTAAAACCGCATTAAACAATGTCACTTAGTGAGATGTAGTGTTTTTCAACATTACAAGTCGGGAACTACGATATCTAATGTGAAAGCGCTTGAAACCGTTGTAATGTTGTAGAAAGCAATGTAAAGTAGCGAGTAAAACGTTTTCTAACGATAGAAGTGCGAAGGTTATGTTAGGTTGAGTTATGTTAGTTTAAGCCATGTAGCGTCGTGAAACCACCAAAAACGACGTCATCTAACGAGATAGTGTTGTTTTATAGCGAGTATTAAACTGCGATAGGTGAAATGTTGTGAAAGCACACAAAACGGCATGAACAAGCCAAATACTGCGTGTTCTACCGTTACAAGTGCGAAACTGCTATATTGTGATATTCTCGTTAAAGCGCATGCAAGCATCGTGAAACCTTCAAGAGCGATGTCATTTAGCGAGATACAGCGTTCTGTACTGCAATAAGTTGGTGAAAAACTGTGAGGTTATGCAAATATCCTAATTGTAAAGGAAACAGTGTAATAGAGCGTTTTTTAATACAAGTGCGAATGTTAGGTTAGGTTAAGATATGAACCGTCGTAAAACCGCATTAAACAATGTCACTTAGTGAGATGCAGTGTTTTTCACCATTACAAGTTGGGAACTGCGATATCTAATGTGAAAGCACTTGCAAACGTCGTTAGGTTAGGTTAGGTTTTGTTAGGTTAGGTTAGGTTAGCTTAGGTTAGGTTAGGTTGGGATGGGTTGGGTTAGGTTGGGTTAGGTTAGGTTAGGTTAAGTTAGGTTGGGTTAGGTTAGTTTAGGTTAGGTTAGATTAGGTTAGGTTAAGTTGGGTTGGGTTAGGTTAGGTTAGGTTAGGTAAGGTTAGGTTAGGTTAGGTTAGGTTAAGGTATGAACCGTCGTAAAACCGCATTAAACAATGTCACTTAGTGAGATGCAGTGTTTTCACCATTACAAGTCGGGAACTGCGATATCTAATGTGAAAGCGCTTGCAAACGTCGTTAGGTTAGGTTAGGTTAGGTTAGGTTAGGTTAGGTTTGGTTAGGGTATGTTAGGTAAGGTTTGGTTAGGTTAGGTTAGGTTAGGTTGGGTTAGGTAAGGTTAGGTTAGGTTAAGATATGAACCGCGCTAAAACCGCATTAAACAATGTCACTTAGTGAGATGCTGTGTTTTCCACCATTACAAGTCGGGAACTGCGATATCTAATGTGAAAGCGCATGAAACCGTCGTAATCTTGTAGAAAGCAATGTAAAGTAGCGAGTAAAACGTTTTCTAACGATAGAAGTGCGAAGGTTATGTTAGGTTGAGTTATGTTAGTTTAAGCCATGTAGCGTCGTGAAACCACCAAAAACGACGTCATCTAACGAGATAGTGTTGTTTTATTGCGAGTACGAAACTGTGATAGGTAAAATGTTGTGAAAGCACACAAAACGGCATGAACAAGCCAAATACTGCGTGTTGTACCGTTACAAGTGCGAAACTGCTACGTTGTGACATTCTCGGTAAAGCGCATGCAAGCATCGTGAAACCTTAAAGAACGATGTCATTTAGCGAGATACAGCGTTCTGTACTGCAATAAGTTGGTGAAAAACTGTGAGGTTATGCAAATATCGTAATTGTGAACGAAACAGTAATAGAGCGTTTTTCAATACAAGTACGAATGTTAGGTTAGGTTAAGATATGAACCGTCGTAAAACCGCATTAAACAATGTCACTTAGTGAGATGCAGTGTTTTTCACCATTACAAGTTGGGAACTGCGATATCTAATGTGAAAGCACTTGCAAACGTCGTTTGGTTAGGTTAGGTTAGGTTAGGTTAGGTTACGTTAGGTTAGGTTTGGTTAGGTTAGGTTAGGTTAGGTTATGTTAGGTTAGGTTGGGTTAGGTTAGGTTAGGTTACGTTAGGTTAAGGTATGAACCGTCGTAAAACCGCAATAAACAATGTCACTTAGTGAGATGCAGTGTTTTTCACCTTTACAAGTCGGGAACTGCGATATCTAATGTGAAAGCGCTTGAAACCGTCGTAATGTTGTAGAAAGCAATGTAAAGTAGCGAGTAAAACGTTTTCTAACGATAGAAGTGCGAAGGTTATGTTAGGTTGAGTTATGTTAGTTTAAGCCATGTAGCGTCGTGAAACCACCAAAAACGACGTCATCTAACGAGATAGTGTTGTTTTATAGCGAGTATTAAACTGCGATAGGTGAAATGTTGTGAAAGCACACAAAACGGCATGAACAAGACAAATACTGCGTGTTGTACCGTTACAAGTGCGAAACTGCTATATTGTGATATTCTCGTTGAAGCGCATGCAAGCATCGTGAAACCTTAAAGAACGATGTCATTTAGCGAGATACAGCGTTCTGTACTGCAATAAGTTGGTGAAAAAGTGTGAGGTTATGTAAATATCGTAATTGTGAACGAAACAGTGTAATAGAGCGTTTTTCAATACAAGTACGAATGTTAGGTTAGGTTAAGATATGAACCGTAGTAAAACCGCATTAAACAATGTCACTTAGTGAGATGCAGTGTTTTTCACCATTACAAGTTGGGAACTGCGATATCTAATGTGAAAGCACTTGCAAACGTCGTTAGGTTAGGTTAGGTTAGGTTAGGTTACGTTAGGTTAGGTTTGGTTACGTTAGGTTAGGTTAGGGTATGTTAGGTTAGGTTGGCTTAGGTTAGGTTAGGTTACGTTAGGTTAAGGTATGAACCGTCGTAAAACCGCAATAAACAATGTCACTTAGTGAGATGCAGTGTTTTTCACCTTTACAAGTTGGGAACTGCGATATCTAATGCGAAAGCGCTTGAAACCGTCGTAATGTTGTAGAAAGCAATGTAAAGTAGCGAGTAAAACGTTTTCTAACGATAGAAGTGCGAAGGTTATGTTAGGTTGAGTTATGTTAGTTTAAGCTAGGTAGCGTCGTGAAACCACCAAAAACGACGTCATCTAACGAGATAGTGTTGTTTTATTGCGAGTACGAAACTGCGATAGGTAAAATGTTGTGAAAGCACACAAAACGGCATGAACAAGCCAAATACTGCGTGTTGTACCGTTACAAGTGCGAAAGTGCTATGTTGTGACATTCTCGGTAAAGCGCATGCAAGTATCGTGAAACCTTAAAGAACGATGTCATTTAGCGATACAGCGCTCTGTACTGTAATAAGTTGGTGAGAAACTGTGAGGTCAAGCAAATATCGTAATTGTGAACGAAACAGTGTAATTGAGCGTCTTTAGATACAAGTGCGAATGTTAGGTTAGGTTGACATATCAACCGTCGTAAAACCGCATTAAACAATGTCACTTAGTGAGATGTAGTGTTTTTCAACATTACAAGTCGGGAACTACGATATCTAATGTGAAAGCGCTTGAAACCGTCGTAATGTTGTAGAAAGCAATGTAAAGTAGCGAGTAAAACGTTTTCTAACGATAGAAGTGCGAAGGTTATGTTAGGTTGAGTTATGTTAGTTTAAGCCATGTAGCGTCGTGAAACCACCAAAAACGACGTCATCTAACGAGATAGTGTTGTTTTATAGCGAGTATTAAACTGCGATAGGTGAAATGTTGTGAAAGCACACAAAACGGCATGAACAAGCCAAATACTGCGTGTTCTACCGTTACAAGTGCGAAACTGCTATATTGTGATATTCTCGTTAAAGCGCATGCAAGCATCGTGAAACCTTAAAGAACAATGTCATTTAGCGAGATACAGCGTTCTGTACTGCAATAAGTTGGTGAAAAACTGTGAGGTTATGCAAATATCCTAATTGTGAACGAAACAGTGTAATAGAGCGTTTTTTAATGCAAGTGCGAATGTTAGGTTAGGTTAAGATATGAACCGTCGTAAAACCGCATTAATCAATGTCACTTAGGGAGATGCAGTGTTTTTCACCATTACAAGTCGGGAACTGCGATATCTAATGTGAAAGCGCTCGCAAACGTCGTTAGGTTAGGTTAGGTTAGGTTAGGTTACGTTAGGTTAGGTTAGGTTAGGTTTGGTTAGGTTAGGTTAGGTTAGGTTAGGGTATGTTAGGTAAGGTTTGGTTAGGTTAGGTTAGGTTAGGTTGGTTTAGGTAAGGTTAGGTTAGGTTAAGATATGAACCGCGCTAAAACCGCGTTAAACAATGTCACTTAGTGAGATGCTGTGTTTTTCACCATTACAAGTCGGGAACTGCGATATCTAATGTGAAAGCGCATGAAACCGTCGTAATCTTGTAGAAAACATTGTAAAGTAGCGAATAAAACGTTTTCTAACGATAGAAGTGCGAAGGTTCGGTCAGTTTGAGTTATGTTAGTTTAAGCTAGGTAGCGTCGTGAAACCACCAAAAACGACGTCATCTAACGAGATAGTGTTGTTTTAATGCGAGTACGAAACTGCGACAGGTAAAATGTTGTGAAAGCACTCAAAACGGCATGAACAAGACAAATACTGCGTGTTGTACCGTTACAAGTGCGAAACTGCTATATTGTGATATTCTCGTTGAAGCGCATGCAAGCATCGTGAAACCTTAAAGAACGATGTCATTTAGCGAGATACAGCGTTCTGTACTGCAATAAGTTGGTGAAAAAGTGTGAGGTTATGCAAATATCGTAATTGTGAACGAAACAGTGTAATAGAGCGTTTTTCAATACAAGTACGAATGTTAGGTTAGGTTAAGATATGAACCGTAGTAAAACCGCATTAAACAATGTCACTTAGTGAGATGCAGTGTTTTTCACCATTACAAGTTGGGAACTGCGATATCTAATGTGAAAGCACTTGCAAACGTCGTTAGGTTAGGTTAGGTTAGGTTAGGTTACGTTAGATTAGGTTTGGTTACGTTAGGTTAGGTTAGGGTATGTTAGGTTAGGTTGGCTTAGGTTAGGTTAGGTTACGTTAGGTTAAGGTATGAACCGTCGTAAAACCGCAATAAACAATGTCACTTAGTGAGATGCAGTGTTTTTCACCTTTACAAGTTGGGAACTGCGATATCTAATGCGAAAGCGCTTGAAACCGTCGTAATGTTGTAGAAAGCAATGTAAAGTAGCGAGTAAAACGTTTTCTAACGATAGAAGTGCGAAGGTTATGTTAGGTTGAGTTATGTTAGTTTAAGCTAGGTAGCGTCGTGAAACCACCAAAAACGACGTCATCTAACGAGATAGTGTTGTTTTATTGCGAGTATTAAACTGCGATAGGTGAAATGTTGTGAAAGCACACAAAACGGCATGAACAAGCCAAATACTGCGTGTTCTACCGTTACAAGTGCGAAACTGCTATATTGTGATATTCTCGTTAAATCGCATGCAAGCATCGTGAAACCTTAAAGAACAATGTCATTTAGCGAGATACAGCGTTCTGTACTGCAATAAGTTGGTGAAAAACTGTGAGGTTATGCAAATATCGTAATTGTGAACAAAACAGTGTAATAGAGCGTTTTTAGATACAAGTGCGAATGTTAGGTTAGGTTAAGATATGAACCGTCGTAAAACCGCATTAAACAATGTCAATTACTGAGATGCAGTGTTTTTCACCATTAAAAGTGGGGAACTGCGATATTTATTGTGAAAGCGCTTGCAACCGTCGTTAGGTTAGGTTAGGTTAGGTAAGGTTTGGTTAGGTTAGGTTAGGTTAGGTTAGGTTAGATTAGGTTAGGTTGGGTTGAGTTGGGTTAGGTTAGGTTAGGTTAGGTTAGGTTGGGTTAGGTTAGGTTAGGTTAGGTTACGTTAGGTTAGGTTACGTTAGGTTAGGTTAGGTTAGGTTACGTTAGGTTAGGTTAGGTTAGGTAAGGATAATTTGGTTAGGTTAGGTAAGGTTAGGTTAGGTTAGGTTAGGTTGGGTTGGGTGTTGTTGGGTTGGGTTGGGTTGGGTTAGGTTGGGTTAGGTTAGGTTAGGTTACGTTAGGTTAGGTTATGTTACGTTAGGTTATGTTAGGTTAGGTTAGGTTACGTTAGGTTAGGTTAGGTCAGGTAAGGTTAGGTTACGTTAGAATAGGTTAGGTTACGTTAGGTTAGGTTAAGTTAGGTTAGGTTAGGTTTGGTTAGGTTAGGTTAGGTTAGCTTAGGTTAGGTTAGGTTGGGTTGGGTTGGGTTAGGTTGGGTTAGGTTAGGTTAGGTTAGGTGGGTTAGGTTAGTTTAGGTTAGGTTAGGTTAGGTTAGGTTAGATTAGGTAAGGTTAGGTTAGGTTAGGTTAGGTTAGGTTAGGTTAGGTTAAGGTATGAAGCGTCGTAAAACCGCATTAAACAATGTCACTTAGTGAGATGCAGTGTTTTTCACCTTTACAAGTTGGGAACTGTGATATCTAATGTGAAAGCGCTTGAAACCGTCGTAATGTTGTAGAAAGCAATGTAAAGTAGCAAGTAAAACGTTTTCTAACGATAGAAGTGCGAAGGTCATGTTAGGTTATGTTAGTTTAAGCTAGGTAGCGTCGTGAAACTACCAAAAACAACGTCATCTAACGAGATAGTGTTGTTTTATTGCGAGTACGAAACTGCGATAGGTGAAATGTTGTGAAAGCACACAAAACGGCATGAACAAGCCAAATACTGCGTGTTGTACCGTTACAAGTGCGAAACTGCTATGTTGTGATATTCTCGTTAAAGCGCATGCAAGCATCGTGAAACCTTCAAGAGCGATGTCATTTAGCGAGATACAGCGTTCTGTACTGCAATAAGTTGGTGAAAAACTGTGAGGTTATGCAAATATCCTAATTGTGAAGGAAACAGTGTAATAGAGCGTTTTTTAATACAAGTGCGAATGTTAGGTTAGGTTAAGATATGAACCGTCGTAAAACCGCATTAAACAATGTCACTTAGTGAGATGCAGTGTTTTTCACCATTACAAGTTGGGAACTGCGATATCTAATGTGAAAGCACTTGCAAACGTCGTTAGGTTAGGTTAGGTTAGGTTAGGTTACGTTAGGTTAGGTTTGGTTAGGTTAGGTTAGGTTAGGTTAGGTTATGTTAGGTTAGGTTGGGTTAGGTTAGGTTAGGTTACGTTAGGTTAAGGTATGAACCGTCGTAAAACCGCAATAAACAATGTCACTTAGTGAGATGCAGTGTTTTTCACCTTTACAAGTTGGGAACTGCGATATCTAATGTGAAAGCGCTAGAAACCGTCGTAATGTTGTAGAAAGCAATGTAAAGTAGCGAGTAAAACGTTTTCTAACGATAGAAGTGCGAAGGTTATGTTAGGTTGAGTTATGTTAGTTTAAGCTAGGTAGCGTCGTGAAACCACCAAAAACGACGTCATCTAACGAGATAGTGTTGTTTTAATGCGAGTACGAAACTGCGACAGGTAAAATGTTGTGAAAGCACTCAAAACGGCATGAACAAGACAAATACTGCGTGTTGTACCGTTACAAGTGCGAAACTGCTATATTGTGATATTCTCGTTGAAGCGCATGCAAGCATCGTGAAACCTTAAAGAACGATGTCATTTAGCGAGATACAGCGTTCTGTACTGCAATAAGTTGGTGAAAAAGTGTGAGGTTATGCAAATATCGTAATTGTGAACGAAACAGTGTAATAGAGCGTTTTTCAATACAAGTACGAATGTTAGGTTAGGTTAAGATATGAACCGTAGTAAAACCGCATTAAACAATGTCACTTAGTGAGATGCAGTGTTTTTCACCATTACAAGTTGGGAACTGCGATATCTAATGTGAAAGCACTTGCAAACGTCGTTAGGTTAGGTTAGGTTAGGTTAGGTTACGTTAGATTAGGTTTGGTTACGTTAGGTTAGGTTAGGGTATGTTAGGTTAGGTTGGCTTAGGTTAGGTTAGGTTACGTTAGGTTAAGGTATGAACCGTCGTAAAACCGCAATAAACAATGTCACTTAGTGAGATGCAGTGTTTTTCACCTTTACAAGTTGGGAACTGCGATATCTAATGCGAAAGCGCTTGAAACCGTCGTAATGTTGTAGAAAGCAATGTAAAGTAGCGAGTAAAACGTTTTCTAACGATAGAAGTGCGAAGGTTATGTTAGGTTGAGTTATGTTAGTTTAAGCTAGGTAGCGTCGTGAAACCACCAAAAACGACGTCATCTAACGAGATAGTGTTGTTTTATTGCGAGTATTAAACTGCGATAGGTGAAATGTTGTGAAAGCACACAAAACGGCATGAACAAGCCAAATACTGCGTGTTCTACCGTTACAAGTGCGAAACTGCTATATTGTGATATTCTCGTTAAATCGCATGCAAGCATCGTGAAACCTTAAAGAACAATGTCATTTAGCGAGATACAGCGTTCTGTACTGCAATAAGTTGGTGAAAAACTGTGAGGTTATGCAAATATCGTAATTGTGAACAAAACAGTGTAATAGAGCGTTTTTAGATACAAGTGCGAATGTTAGGTTAGGTTAAGATATGAACCGTCGTAAAACCGCATTAAACAATGTCAATTACTGAGATGCAGTGTTTTTCACCATTAAAAGTGGGGAACTGCGATATTTATTGTGAAAGCGCTTGCAACCGTCGTTAGGTTAGGTTAGGTTAGGTAAGGTTTGGTTAGGTTAGGTTAGGTTAGGTTAGGTTAGATTAGGTTAGGTTGGGTTGAGTTGGGTTAGGTTAGGTTAGGTTAGGTTAGGTTGGGTTAGGTTAGGTTAGGTTAGGTTACGTTAGGTTAGGTTACGTTAGGTTAGGTTAGGTTAGGTTACGTTAGGTTAGGTTAGGTTAGGTAAGGATAATTTGGTTAGGTTAGGTAAGGTTAGGTTAGGTTAGGTTAGGTTGGGTTGGGTGTTGTTGGGTTGGGTTGGGTTGGGTTAGGTTGGGTTAGGTTAGGTTAGGTTACGTTAGGTTAGGTTATGTTACGTTAGGTTATGTTAGGTTAGGTTAGGTTACGTTAGGTTAGGTTAGGTCAGGTAAGGTTAGGTTACGTTAGAATAGGTTAGGTTACGTTAGGTTAGGTTAAGTTAGGTTAGGTTAGGTTTGGTTAGGTTAGGTTAGGTTAGCTTAGGTTAGGTTAGGTTGGGTTGGGTTGGGTTAGGTTGGGTTAGGTTAGGTTAGGTTAGGTGGGTTAGGTTAGTTTAGGTTAGGTTAGGTTAGGTTAGGTTAGATTAGGTAAGGTTAGGTTAGGTTAGGTTAGGTTAGGTTAGGTTAGGTTAAGGTATGAAGCGTCGTAAAACCGCATTAAACAATGTCACTTAGTGAGATGCAGTGTTTTTCACCTTTACAAGTTGGGAACTGTGATATCTAATGTGAAAGCGCTTGAAACCGTCGTAATGTTGTAGAAAGCAATGTAAAGTAGCAAGTAAGACGTTTTCTAACGATAGAAGTGCGAAGGTCATGTTAGGTTATGTTAGTTTAAGCTAGGTAGCGTCGTGAAACTACCAAAAACAACGTCATCTAACGAGATAGTGTTGTTTTATTGCGAGTACGAAACTGCGATAGGTGAAATGTTGTGAAAGCACACAAAACGGCATGAACAAGCCAAATACTGCGTGTTGTACCGTTACAAGTGCGAAACTGCTATGTTGTGATATTCTCGTTAAAGCGCATGCAAGCATCGTGAAACCTTCAAGAGCGATGTCATTTAGCGAGATACAGCGTTCTGTACTGCAATAAGTTGGTGAAAAACTGTGAGGTTATGCAAATATCCTAATTGTGAAGGAAACAGTGTAATAGAGCGTTTTTTAATACAAGTGCGAATGTTAGGTTAGGTTAAGATATGAACCGTCGTAAAACCGCATTAAACAATGTCACTTAGTGAGATGCAGTGTTTTTCACCATTACAAGTTGGGAACTGCGATATCTAATGTGAAAGCACTTGCAAACGTCGTTAGGTTAGGTTAGGTTAGGTTAGGTTAGGTTACGTTAGGTTAGGTTTGGTTAGGTTAGGTTAGGTTAGGTTAGGTTATGTTAGGTTAGGTTGGGTTAGGTTAGGTTAGGTTACGTTAGGTTAAGGTATGAACCGTCGTAAAACCGCAATAAACAATGTCACTTAGTGAGATGCAGTGTTTTTCACCTTTACAAGTTGGGAACTGCGATATCTAATGTGAAAGCGCTAGAAACCGTCGTAATGTTGTAGAAAGCAATGTAAAGTAGCGAGTAAAACGTTTTCTAACGATAGAAGTGCGAAGGTTATGTTAGGTTGAGTTATGTTAGTTTAAGCTAGGTAGCGTCGTGAAACCACCAAAAACGACGTCGTCTAACGAGATAGTTGTTTTATTGCGAGTACGAAACTGCGATAGTTAAAATGTTGTGAAAGCACACAAAACGGCATGAACAAGCCAAATACTGCGTGTTGTACCGTTACAAGTGCGAAAGTGCTATGTTGTGACATTCTCGGTAAAGCGCATGCAAGTATCGTGAAACCTTAAAGAACGATGTCATTTAGCGAGATACAGCGTTCTGTACTGTAATAAGTTGGTGAGAAACTGTGAGGTCAAGCAAATATCGTAATTTTGAACGAAACAGTGTAATTGAGCGTCTTTAGATACAAGTGCGAATGTTAGGTTAGGTTGACATATCAACCGTCGTAAAACCGCATTAAACAATGTCACTTAGTGAGATGTAGTGTTTTTCAACATTACAAGTCGGGAACTACGATATCTAATGTGAAAGCGCATGAAACCGTCGTAATCTTGTAGAAAACATTATAAAGTGGCGAGTAAAACGTTTTCTAACGATAGAAGTGCGAAGGTTAGGTTAGGTTAAGATAAGAACCGTCGTAAAACCGCATTAAACAATGTCAATTACTGAGATGCAGTGTTTTTCACCATTAAAAGTGGGGAACTGCGATATTTAATGTGAAAGCGCTTGCAACCGTCGTTAGGTTAGGTTAGGTTAGGTTAGGTTAGGTTAGGTTTGGTTAGGTTAGGTTAGGTTAGGTTAGGTTAGATTAGGTTAGGTTGGGTTGAGTTGGGTTAGGTTAGGTTAGGTTAGGTTAGGTTGGGTTAGGTTAGGTTAGGTTAGGTTAGGTTACGTTAGGTTAGGTTACGTTAGGTTAGGTTAGGTTACGTTAGGTTAGGTTAGGTTAGGTAAGGATAGTTTGGTTAGGTTAGGTAAGGTTAGGTTAGGTTAGGTTAGGTTGGGTTGGGTGTTGGGTTGGGTTGGGTTGGGTTGGGTTAGGTTGGGTTAGGTTAGGTTAGGTTACGTTAGGTTAGGTTAGGTTAGGTTACGTTAGGTTATGTTAGGTTAGGTTAGGTTACGTTAGGTTAGGTTAGGCCAGGTAAGGTTAGGTTACGTTAGAATAGGTTATGTTAGGTTACGTTAGGTTAGGTTAAGTTAGGTTAGGTTAGGTTTTGTTAGGTTAGGTTAGGTTAGGTTGGGATGGGTTGGGTTAGGTTGGGTTAGGTTAGGTTAGGTTAAGTTAGGTTGGGTTAGGTTAGTTTAGGTTAGGTTAGATTAGGTTAGGTTAAGTTGGGTTGGGTTGGGTTAGGTTAGGTAAGGTTAGGTTAGGTTAGGTTAGGTTAAGGTATGAACCGTCGTAAAACCGCATTAAACAATGTCACTTAGTGAGATGCAGTGTTTTCACCATTACAAGTCGGGAACTGCGATATCTAATGTGAAAGCGCTTGCAAACGTCGTTAGGTTAGGTTAGGTTAGGTTAGGTTAGGTTTGGTTAGGGTATGTTAGGTAAGGTTTGGTTAGGTTAGGTTAGGTTAGGTTGGGTTAGGTAAGGTTAGGTTAGGTTAAGATATGAACCGCGCTAAAACCGCATTAAACAATGTCACTTAGTGAGATGCTGTGTTTTCCACCATTACAAGTCGGGAACTGCGATATCTAATGTGAAAGCGCATGAAACCGTCGTAATCTTGTAGAAAACATTGTAAAGTAGCGAATAAAACGTTTTCTAACGATAGAAGTGCGAAGGTTCGGTTAGTTTGAGCTAGGTAGCGTCGTGAAACCACCAAAAACGATGTCATCTAACGAGATAGTGTTGTTTTATTGCGAGTACGAAACAGCGATAGGTGAAATATTGGGAAAGCACACAAAATGGCATGAACTAGCCAGATACTGCGTCTTGTGCCGTTACAAGTGCGAAACTGCTTTATTGTGATATTCTCGTTAAAGCGCATGCAAGTATCGTGAAACCTTAAAGAACGATGTCATCTAGCGAGATACAGCGTTCTGTACTGTAATAAGTTGGTGAGAAACTGTGAGGTTATGCAAATATCCTAATTGTGAACGAAACAGTGTAATAGAGCGTTTTTTAATACAAGTGCGAATGTTAGGTTAGGTTAAGATATGAACCGTCGTAAAACCGCATTAATCAATGTCACTTAGTGAGATGCAGTGTTTTTCACCATTACAAGTCGGGAACTGCGATATCTAATGTGAAAGCGCTTGCAAACGTCGTTAGGTTAGGTTAGGTTAGGTTAGGTTACGTTAGGTTAGGTTAGGTTAGGTTACGTTAGGTTAGGTTAGGTTAGGTTAGGGTATGTTAGGTAAGGTTTGGTTAGGTTAGGTTAGGTTAGGTTGGTTTAGGTAAGGTTAGGTTAGGTTAAGATATGAACCGCGCTAAAACCGCGTTAAACAATGTCACTTAGTGAGATGCTGTGTTTTTCACCATTACAAGTCGGGAACTGCGATATCTAATGTGAAAGCGCATGAAACCGTCGTAATCTTGTAGAAAACATTGTAAAGTAGCGAATAAAACGTTTTCTAACGATAGAAGTGCGAAGGTTCGGTTAGTTTGAGTTATGTTAGTTTAAGCTAGGTAGCGTCGTGAAACCACCAAAAACGACGTCATCTAACGGGATAGTGTTGTTTTAATGCGAGTACGAAACTGCGACAGGTAAAATGTTTTGAAAGCACTCAAAACGGCATGAACAAGCCAAATACTGCGTGTTGTACCGTTACAAGTGCGAAACTGCTATGTTGTGACATTCTCGGTAAAGCGCATGCAAGTATCGTGAAACCTTAAAGAACGATGTCATTTAGCGAGATACAGCGTTCTGTACTGTAATAAGTTGGTGAGAAACTGTGAGGTCAAGCAAATATCGTAATTGTGAACGAAACAGTGTAATTGAGCGTCTTTAGATACAAGTGCGAATGTTAGGTTAGGTTGACATATCAACCGTCGTAAAACCGCAATAAACAATGTCACTTAGTGAGATGTAGTGTTTTTCAACATTACAAGTCGGGAACTACGATATCTAATGTGAAAGCGCATGAAACCGTCGTAATCTTGTAGAAAACATTGTAAAGTTGCGAGTAAACGTTTTCTAACGATAGAAGTGCGAAGGTTAGGTTAGGTTAGGTTAGTTTAAGCTAGGTAGCATCGTGAAACTACCAAAAACGACGTCATCTAACGAGATAGTGTTGTTTTATTGCGAGTATTAAACTGCGATAGGTAAAATGTTGTGAATGCACACAAAACGGCATGAACAAGCCAAATACTGCGTGTTCTACCGTTACAAGTGCGAAACTGCTATATTGTGATATTCTCGTTAAAGCGCATGCAAGCATCGTGAAACCTTAAAGAACGATGTCATTTGGCGAGATACAGCGTTCTGTACTGCAATAAGTTGGTGAAAAACTGTGAGGTTATGCAAATATCGTAATTGTGAACGAAACAGTGTAATAGAGCGTTTTTTAATACAAGTGCGAATGTTAGGTTAGGTTAAGATATGAACCGTCGTAAAACCGCGTTAATCAATGTCACTTAGAGAGATGCAGTGTTTTTCACCATTACAAGTCGGGAACTGCGATATCTAATGTGAAAGCGCTCGCAAACGTCGTTAGGTTAGGTTAGGTTAGGTTAGGTTAGGTTAGGTTACGTTAGGTTAGGTTAGGTTAGGTTTGGTTAGGTTAGGTTAGGTTAGGTAAGGTTAGGGTATGTTAGGTAAGGTTTGGTTAGGTTAGGTTAGGTTAGGTTGGTTTAGGTAAGGTTAGGTTAGGTTAAGATATGAACCGCGCTAAAACCGCGTTAAACAATGTCACTTAGTGAGATGCTGTGTTTTTCACCACTACAAGTCGGGAACTGCGATATCTAATGTGAAAGCGCATGAAACCGTCGTAATCTTGTAGAAAACATTGTAAAGTAGCGAATAAAACGTTTTCTAACGATAGAAGTGCGAAGGTTCGGTTACTTTGAGTTATGTTAGTTTAAGCTAGGTAGCGTCGTGAAACCACCAAAAACGACGTCATCTAACGAGATAGTGTTGTTTTATTGCGAGTACGAAACTGCGATAGGTAAAATGTTGTGAAAGCACACAAAACGGCATGAACAAGCCAAATACTGCGTGTTGTACCGTTACAAGTGCGAAAGTGCTATGTTGTGACATTCTCGGTAAAGCGCATGCAAGTATCGTGAAACCTTAAAGAACGATGTCATTTAGCGAGATACAGCGTTCTGTACTGTAATAAGTTGGTGAGAAACTGTGAGGTCAAGCAAATATCGTAATTGTGAACGAAACAGTGTAATTGAGCGTCTTTAGATACAAGTGCGAATGTTAGGTTAGGTTGACATATCAACCGTCGTAAAACCGCATTAAACAATGTCACTTAGTGAGATGTTGTGTTTTTCAACATTACAAGTCGGGAACTACGATATCTAATGTGAAAGCGCATGAAACCGTCGTAATCTTGTAGAAAACATTGTAAAGTGGCGAGTAAAACGTTTTCTAACGATAGAAGTGCGAAGGTTAGGTTAGGTTAGGTTAGTTTAAGCTAGGTAGCGTCGTGAAACTACCAAAAACGACGTCATCTAACGAGATAGTGTTGTTTTATAGCGAGTATTAAACTGCGATAGGTGAAATGTTGTGAAAGCACACAAAACGGCATGAACAAGCCAAATACTGCGTGTTCTACCGTTACAAGTGCGAAACTGCTATATTGTGATATTCTCGTTAAATCGCATGCAAGCATCGTGAAACCTTAAAGAACAATATCATTTAGCGAGATACAGCGTTCTGTACTGCAATAAGTTGGTGAAAAACTGTGAGGTTATGCAAATATCGTAATTGTGAACAAAACAGTGTAATAGAGCGTTTTTAGATACAAGTGCGAATGTTAGGTTAGGTTAAGATATGAACCGTCGTAAAACCGCATTAAACAATGTCAATTACTGAGATGCAGTGTTTTTCACCATTAAAAGTGGGTAACTGCGATATTTATTGTGAAAGCGCTTGCAACCGTCGTTAGGTTAGGTTAGGTTAGGTTAGGTTAGGTTAGGTTTGGTTAGGTTAGGTTAGGTTAGGTTAGGTTAGATTAGGTTAGGTTGGGTTGAGTTGGGTTAGGTTAGGTTAGGTTAGGTTAGGTTGGGTTAGGTTAGGTTAGGTTAGGTTACGTTAGGTTAGGTTAGGTTAGGTTACGTTAGGTTAGGTTAGGTTAGGTAAGGATAATTTGGTTAGGTTAGGTAAGGTTAGGTTAGGTTAGGTTAGGTTGGGTTGGGTGTTGTTGGGTTGGGTTGGGTTAGGTTGGGTTAGGTTAGGTTAGGTTACGTTAGGTTAGGTTAGGTTAGGTTACGTTAGGTTATGTTAGGTTAGGTTAGGTTACGTTAGGTTAGGTTAGGTCAGGTAAGGTTAGGTTACGTTAGAATAGGTTAGGTAAGGTTACGTTAGGTTAGGTTAAGTTAGGTTAGGTTAGGTTTGGTTAGGTTAGGTTAGGTTAGCTTAGGTTAGGTTAGGTTGGGTTGGGTTGGGTTAGGTTGGGTTAGGTTAGGTTAGGTTAGGTGGGTTAGGTTAGTTTAGGTTAGGTTAGGTTAGGTTAAGTTGGGTTGGGTTAGGTTAGGTTAGATTAGGTAAGGTTAGGTTAGGTTAGGTTAGGTTAAGGTATGAAGCGTCGTAAAACCGCATTAAACAATGTCACTTAGTGAGATGCAGTGTTTTTCACCTTTACAAGTTGGGAACTGTGATATCTAATGTGAAAGCGCTTGAAACCGTCGTAATCTTGTAGAAAACATTGTAAAGTAGCGAATAAAACGTTTTCTAACGATAGAAGTGCGAAGGTTCGGTTAGTTTGAGTTATGTTAGTTTAAGCTAGGTAGCGTCGTGAAACCACCAAAAACGACGTCATCTAACGAGATAGTGTTGTTTTAATGCGAGTACAAAACTGCGACAGGTAAAATGTTGTGAAAGCACTCAAAACGGCATGAACAAGACAAATACTGCGTGTTGTACCGTTACAAGTGCGAAACTGCTATATTGTGATATTCTCGTTGAAGCGCATGCAAGCATCGTGAAACCTTAAAGAACGATGTCATTTAGCGAGATACAGCGTTCTGTACTGCAATAAGTTGGTGAAAAACTGTGAGGTTATGCAAATATCGTAATTGTGAACGAAACAGTGTAATAGAGCGTTTTTCAATACAAGTACGAATGTTAGGTTAGGTTAAGATATGAACCGTCGTAAAACCGCATTAAACAATGTCACTTAGTGAGATGCAGTGTTTTTCACCATTACAAGTTGGGAACTGCGATATCTAATGTGAAAGCACTTGCAAACGTCGTTAGGTTAGGTTAGGTTAGGTTAGGTTACGTTAGGTTAGGTTTGGTTACGTTAGGTTAGGTTAGGTTATGTTAGGTTAGGTTGGGTTAGGTTAGGTTAGGTTACGTTAGGTTAAGGTATGAACCGTCGTAAAACCGCAATAAACAATGTCACTTAGTGAGATGCAGTGTTTTTCACCTTTACAAGTTGGGAACTGCGATATCTAATGCGAAAGCGCTTGAAACCGTCGTAATGTTGTAGAAAGCAATGTAAAGTAGCGAGTAAAACGTTTTCTAACGATAGAAGTGCGAAGGTTATGTTAGGTTGAGTTATGTTAGTTTAAGCTAGGTAGCGTCGTGAAACCACCAAAAACGACGTCATCTAACGAGATGGTGTTGTTTTATTGCGAGTACGAAACTGCGATAGGTAAAATGTTGTGAAAGCACACAAAACGGCATGAACAAGCCAAATACTGCGTGTTGTACCGTTACAAGTGCGAAAGTGCTATGTTGTGACATTCTCGGTAAAGCGCATGCAAGTATCGTGAAACCTTAAAGAACGATGTCATTTAGCGAGATACAGCGTTCTGTACTGTAATAAGTTGGTGAGAAACTGTGAGGTCAAGCAAATATCGTAATTGTGAACGAAACAGTGTAATTGAGCGTCTTTAGATACAAGTGCGAATGTTAGGTTAGGTTGACATATCAACCGTCGTAAAACCGCATTAAACAATGTCACTTAGTGAGATGTTGTGTTTTTCAACATTACAAGTCGGGAACTACGATATCTAATGTGAAAGCGCATGAAACCGTCGTAATCTTGTAGAAAACATTGTAAAGTGGCGAGTAAAACGTTTTCTAACGATAGAAGTGCGAAGGTTAGGTTAGGTTAGGTTAGTTTAAGCTAGGTAGCGTCGTGAAACTACCAAAAACGACGTCATCTAACGAGATAGTGTTGTTTTATAGCGAGTATTAAACTGCGATAGGTGAAATGTTGTGAAAGCACACAAAACGGCATGAACAAGCCAAATACTGCGTGTTCTACCGTTACAAGTGCGAAACTGCTATATTGTGATATTCTCGTTAAATCGCATGCAAGCATCGTGAAACCTTAAAGAACAATATCATTTAGCGAGATACAGCGTTCTGTACTGCAATAAGTTGGTGAAAAACTGTGAGGTTATGCAAATATCGTAATTGTGAACAAAACAGTGTAATAGAGCGTTTTTAGATACAAGTGCGAATGTTAGGTTAGGTTAAGATATGAACCGTCGTAAAACCGCATTAAACAATGTCAATTACTGAGATGCAGTGTTTTTCACCATTAAAAGTGGGTAACTGCGATATTTATTGTGAAACGCTTGCAACCGTCGTTAGGTTAGGTTAGGTTAGGTTAGGTTAGGTTAGGTTTGGTTAGGTTAGGTTAGGTTAGGTTAGGTTAGATTAGGTTAGGTTGGGTTGAGTTGGGTTAGGTTAGGTTAGGTTAGGTTAGGTTGGGTTAGGTTAGGTTAGGTTAGGTTACGTTAGGTTAGGTTAGGTTAGGTTACGTTAGGTTAGGTTAGGTTAGGTAAGGATAATTTGGTTAGGTTAGGTAAGGTTAGGTTAGGTTAGGTTAGGTTGGGTTGGGTGTTGTTGGGTTGGGTTGGGTTAGGTTGGGTTAGGTTAGGTTAGGTTACGTTAGGTTAGGTTAGGTTAGGTTACGTTAGGTTATGTTAGGTTAGGTTAGGTTACGTTAGGTTAGGTTAGGTCAGGTAAGGTTAGGTTACGTTAGAATAGGTTAGGTAAGGTTACGTTAGGTTAGGTTAAGTTAGGTTAGGTTAGGTTTGGTTAGGTTAGGTTAGGTTAGCTTAGGTTAGGTTAGGTTGGGTTGGGTTGGGTTAGGTTGGGTTAGGTTAGGTTAGGTTAGGTGGGTTAGGTTAGTTTAGGTTAGGTTAGGTTAGGTTAAGTTGGGTTGGGTTAGGTTAGGTTAGATTAGGTAAGGTTAGGTTAGGTTAGGTTAGGTTAAGGTATGAAGCGTCGTAAAACCGCATTAAACAATGTCACTTAGTGAGATGCAGTGTTTTTCACCTTTACAAGTTGGGAACTGTGATATCTAATGTGAAAGCGCTTGAAACCGTCGTAATCTTGTAGAAAACATTGTAAAGTAGCGAATAAAACGTTTTCTAACGATAGAAGTGCGAAGGTTCGGTTAGTTTGAGTTATGTTAGTTTAAGCTAGGTAGCGTCGTGAAACCACCAAAAACGACGTCATCTAACGAGATAGTGTTGTTTTAATGCGAGTACAAAACTGCGACAGGTAAAATGTTGTGAAAGCACTCAAAACGGCATGAACAAGACAAATACTGCGTGTTGTACCGTTACAAGTGCGAAACTGCTATATTGTGATATTCTCGTTGAAGCGCATGCAAGCATCGTGAAACCTTAAAGAACGATGTCATTTAGCGAGATACAGCGTTCTGTACTGCAATAAGTTGGTGAAAAACTGTGAGGTTATGCAAATATCGTAATTGTGAACGAAACAGTGTAATAGAGCGTTTTTCAATACAAGTACGAATGTTAGGTTAGGTTAAGATATGAACCGTCGTAAAACCGCATTAAACAATGTCACTTAGTGAGATGCAGTGTTTTTCACCATTACAAGTTGGGAACTGCGATATCTAATGTGAAAGCACTTGCAAACGTCGTTAGGTTAGGTTAGGTTAGGTTAGGTTACGTTAGGTTAGGTTTGGTTACGTTAGGTTAGGTTAGGTTATGTTAGGTTAGGTTGGGTTAGGTTAGGTTAGGTTACGTTAGGTTAAGGTATGAACCGTCGTAAAACCGCAATAAACAATGTCACTTAGTGAGATGCAGTGTTTTTCACCTTTACAAGTTGGGAACTGCGATATCTAATGCGAAAGCGCTTGAAACCGTCGTAATGTTGTAGAAAGCAATGTAAAGTAGCGAGTAAAACGTTTTCTAACGATAGAAGTGCGAAGGTTATGTTAGGTTGAGTTATGTTAGTTTAAGCTAGGTAGCGTCGTGAAACCACCAAAAACGACGTCATCTAACGAGATAGTGTTGTTTTATTGCGAGTACGAAACTGCGATAGGTAAAATGTTGTGAAAGCACACAAAACGGCATGAACAAGCCAAATACTGCGTGTTGTACCGTTACAAGTGCGAAAGTGCTATGTTGTGACATTCTCGGTAAAGCGCATGCAAGTATCGTGAAACCTTAAAGAACGATGTCATTTAGCGAGATACAGCGTTCTGTACTGTAATAAGTTGGTGAGAAACTGTGAGGTCAAGCAAATATCGTAATTGTGAACGAAACAGTGTAATTGAGCGTCTTTAGATACAAGTGCGAATGTTAGGTTAGGTTGACATATCAACCGTCGTAAAACCGCATTAAACAATGTCACTTAGTGAGATGTTGTGTTTTTCAACATTACAAGTCGGGAACTACGATATCTAATGTGAAAGCGCATGAAACCGTCGTAATCTTCTAGAAAACATTGTAAAGTGGCGAGTAAAACGTTTTCTAACGATAGAAGTGCGAAGGTTAGGTTAGATTAGGTTAGTTTAAGCTAGGTAGCGTCGTGAAACTACCAAAAACGACGTCATCTAACGAGATAGTGTTGTTTTATAGCGAGTATTAAACTGCGATAGGTGAAATGTTGTGAAAGCACACAAAACGGCATGAACAAGCCAAATACTGCGTGTTCTACCGTTACAAGTGCGAAACTGCTATATTGTGATATTCTCGTTAAATCGCATGCAAGCATCGTGAAACCTTAAAGAACAATGTCATTTAGCGAGATACAGCGTTCTGTACTGCAATAAGTTGGTGAAAAACTGTGAGGTTATGCAAATATCGTAATTGTGAACAAAACAGTGTAATAGAGCGTTTTTAGATACAAGTGCAAATGTTAGGTTAGGTTAAGATATGAACCGTCGTAAAACCGCATTAAACAATGTCAATTACTGAGATGCAGTGTTTTTCACCATTAAAAGTGGGTAACTGCGATATTTATTGTGAAAGCGCTTGCAACCGTCGTTAGGTTAGGTTAGGTTAGACTAGGTTAGGTTAGGTTTGGTTAGGTTAGGTTAGGTTAGGTTAGGTTAGATTAGGTTAGGTTGGGTTGAGTTGGGTTAGGTTAGGTTAGGTTAGGTTAGGTTAGGTTAGGTTACGTTAGGTTAGGTTAGGTTAGGTTACGTTAGGTTAGGTTAGGTTAGGTAAGGATAATTTGGTTAGGTTAGGTAAGGTTAGGTTAGGTTAGGTTAGGTTGGGTTGGGTGTTGTTGGGTTGGGTTGGGTTGGGTTAGGTTGGGTTAGGTTAGGTTAGGTTACGTTAGGTTAGGTTAGGTTAGGTTACGTTAGGTTATGTTAGGTTAGGTTAGGTTACGTTAGGTTAGGTTAGGTCAGGTAAGGTTAGGTTACGTTAGAATAGGTTAGGTAAGGTTACGTTAGGTTAGGTTAAGTTAGGTTAGGTTAGGTTTGGTTAGGTTAGGTTAGGTTAGCTTAGGTTAGGTTAGGTTGGGTTGGGTTGGGTTAGGTTGGGTTAGGTTAGGTTAGGTTAGGTGGGTTAGGTTAGTTTAGGTTAGGTTAGGTTAGGTTAAGTTGGGTTGGGTTAGGTTAGGTTAGATTAGGTAAGGTTAGGTTAGGTTAGGTTAGGTTAGGTTAAGGTATGAAGCGTCGTAAAACCGCATTAAACAATGTCACTTAGTGAGATGCAGTGTTTTTCACCTTTACAAGTTGGGAACTGTGATATCTAATGTGAAAGCGCTTGAAACCGTCGTAATGTTGTAGAAAGCAATGTAAAGTAGCAAGTAAAACGTTTTCTAACGATAGAAGTGCGAAGGTCATGTTAGGTTATGTTAGTTTAAGCTAGGTAGCGTCGTGAAACTACCAAAAACAACGTCATCTAACGAGATAGTGTTGTTTTATTGCGAGTACGAAACTGCGATAGATGAAATGTTGTGAAAGCACACAAAACGGCATGAACAAGCCAAATACTGCGTGTTGTACCGTTACAAGTGCGAAACTGCTTTGTTGTGATATTCTCGTTAAAGCGCATGCAAGCATCGTGAAACCGTAAAGAACGATGTCATTTAGCGAGATACAGCGTTCTGTACTGCAATAAGTTGGTGAAAAACTGTGAGGTTATGCAAATATCGTAATTGTGAACGAAACAGTGTAATAGAGCGTTTTTCAATACAAGTACGAATGTTAGGTTAGGTTAAGATATGAACCGTCGTAAAACCACATTAAACAATGTCACTTAGTGAGATGCAGTGTTTTTCACCATTACAAGTTGGGAACTGCGATATCTAATGTGAAAGCACTTGCAAACGTCGTTAGGTTAGGTTAGGTTAGGTTAGGTTAGGTTAGGTTACGTTAGGTTAGGTTTGGTTAGGTTAGGTTAGGTTAGGTTAGGTTATGTTAGGTTAGGTTGGGTTAGGTTAGGTTAGGTTACGTTAGGTTAAGGTATGAACCGTCGTAAAACCGCAATAAACAATGTCACTTAGTGAGATGCAGTGTTTTTCACCTTTACAAGTTGGGAACTGCGATATCTAATGCGAAAGCGCTTGAAACCATCGTAATGTTGTAGAAAGCAATGTAAAGTAGCGAGTAAAACGCTTTCTAACGATAGAAGTGCGAAGGTTATGTTAGGTTGAGTTATGTTAGTTTAAGCTAGGTAGCGTCGTGAAACCACCAAAAACGACGTCATCTAACGAGATAGTGTTGTTTTATTGCGAGTACGAAACTGCGATAGGTAAAATGTTGTGAAAGCACACAAAACGGCATGAACAAGCCAAATACTGCGTGTTGTACCGTTACAAGTGCGAAAGTGCTATGTTGTGACATTCTCGGTAAAGCGCATGCAAGTATCGTGAAACCTTAAAGAACGATGTCATTTAGCGAGATACAGCGTTCTGTACTGTAATAAGTTGGTGAGAAACTGTGAGGTCAAGCAAATATCGTAATTGTGAACGAAACAGTGTAATTGAGCGTCTTTAGATACAAGTGCGAATGTTAGGTTAGGTTGACATATCAACCGTCGTAAAACCGCATTAAACAATGTCACTTAGTGAGATGTAGTGTTTTTCAACATTACAAGTCGGGAACTACGATATCTAATGTGAAAGCGCATGAAACCGTCGTAATCTTGTAGAAAACATTGTAAAGTTGCGAGTAAACGTTTTCTAACGATAGAAGTGCGAAGGTTAGGTTAGGTTAGGTTAGTTTAAGCTAGGTAGCATCGTGAA
Organism: Rhipicephalus microplus; assembly: GCF_043290135.1. NCBI lineage: Eukaryota > Metazoa > Arthropoda > Arachnida > Ixodida > Ixodidae > Rhipicephalus > Rhipicephalus microplus. The sequence continues at coordinate 99,710 of NW_027464678.1, forward strand.
ACTACCAAAAACGACGTCATCTAACGAGATAGTGTTGTTTTATTGCGAGTATTAAACTGCGATAGGTAAACTGTTGTGAATGCACACAAAACGGCATGAACAAGCCAAATACTGCGTGTTCTACCGTTACAAGTGCGAAACTGCTATATTGTGATATTCTCGTTAAAGCGCATGCAAGCATCGTGAAACCTTAAAGAACGATGTCATTTAGCGAGATACAGCGTTCTGTACTGCAATAAGTTGGTGAAAAACTGTGAGGTTATGCAAATATCGTAATTGTGAACGAAACAG
>NW_027464678.1:102500-162500 GCF_043290135.1 Rhipicephalus microplus
TGCGATATCTAATGCGAAAGCGCTTGAAACCGTCGTAATGTTGTAGAAAGCAATGTAAAGTAGCGAGTAAAACGCTTTCTAACGATAGAAGTGCGAAGGTTATGTTAGGTTGAGTTATGTTAGTTTAAGCTAGGTAGCGTCGTGAAACCACCAAAAACGACGTCATCTAACGAGATAGTGTTGTTTTATTGCGAGTACGAAACTGCGATAGGTAAAATGTTGTGAAAGCACACAAAACGGCATGAACAAGCCAAATACTGCGTGTTGTACCGTTACAAGTGCGAAAGTGCTATGTTGTGACATTCTCGGTAAAGCGCATGCAAGTATCGTGAAACCTTAAAGAACGATGTCATTTAGCGAGATACAGCGTTCTGTACTGTAATAAGTTGGTGAGAAACTGTGAGGTCAAGCAAATATCGTAATTGTGAACGAAACAGTGTAATTGAGCGTCTTTAGATACAAGTGCGAATGTTAGGTTAGGTTGACATATCAACCGTCGTAAAACCGCATTAAACAATGTCACTTCATGAGATGTAGTGTTTTTCAACATTACAAGTCGGGAACTACGATATCTAATGTGAAAGCGCATGAAACCGTCGTAATCTTGTAGAAAACATTGTAAAGTTGCGAGTAAACGTTTTCTAACGATAGAAGTGCGAAGGTTAGGTTAGGTTAGGTTAGTTTAAGCTAGGTAGCATCGTGAAACTACCAAAAACGACGTCATCTAACGAGATAGTGTTGTTTTATTGCGAGTATTAAACTGCGATAGGTAAAATGTTGTGAATGCACACAAAACGGCATGAACAAGCCAAATACTGCGTGTTCTACCGTTACAAGTGCGAAACTGCTATATTGTGATATTCTCGTTAAAGCGCATGCAAGCATCGTGAAACCTTAAAGAACGATGTCATTTAGCGAGATACAGCGTTCTGTACTGCAATAAGTTGGTGAAAAACTGTGAGGTTATGCAAATATCGTAATTGTGAACGAAACAGTAATAGAGCGTTTTTCAATACAAGTACGAATGTTAGGTTAGGTTAAGATATGAACCGTCGTAAAACCGCAATAAACAATGTCACTTAGTGAGATGTAGTGTTTTTCACCATTACAAGTTGGGAACTGCGATATCTAATGTGAAAGCACTTGCAAACGTCGTTAGGTTAGGTTAGGTTAGGTTAGGTTAGGTTACGTTAGGTTAGGTTAGGTTTGGTTAGGTTAGGTTAGGTTAGGTTATGTTAGGTTAGGTTGGGTTAGGTTAGGTTAGGTTACGTTAGGTTAAGGTATGAACCGTCGTAAAACCGCAATAAACAATGTCACTTAGTGAGATGCAGTGTTTTTCACCTTTACAAGTTGGGAACTGCGATATCTAATGTGAAAGCGCTTGAAACCGTCGTAATGTTGTAGAAAGCAATGTAAAGTAACGAGTAAAACGTTTTCTAACGATAGAAGTGCGAAGGTTATGTTAGGTTGAGTTATGTTAGTTTAAGCCATGTAGCGTCGTGAAACCACCAAAAACGACGTCATCTAACGAGATAGTGTTGTTTTATTGCGAGTACGAAACATCGATAGGTAAAATGTTGTGAAAGCACACAAAACGGCATGAACAAGCCAAATACTGCGTGTTGTACCGTTACAAGTGCGAAACTGCTACGTTGTGACATTCTCGGTAAAGCGCATGCAAGTATCGTGAAACCTTAAAGAACGATGTCATTTAGCGAGATACAGCGTTCTGTACTGTAATAAGTTGGCGAGAAACTGTGAGGTCAAGCAAATATCGTAATTGTGAACGAAACAGTGTAATTGAGCGTCTTTAGATACAAGTGCGAATGTTAGGTTAGGTTGACATATCAACCGTCGTAAAACCGCATTAAACAATGTCACTTAGTGAGATGTAGTGTTTTTCAACATTACAAGTCGTGAACTACGATATCTAATGTGAAAGCGCATGAAACCGTCGTAATCTTGTAGAAAACATTGTAAAGTGGCGAGTAAAACGTTTTCTAACGATAGAAGTGCGACGGTTAGGTTAGGTTAGGTTAGTTTAAGCTAGGTAGCGTCGTGAAACTACCAAAAACGACGTCATCTAACGAGATAGTGTTGTTTTATAGCGAGTATTAAACTGCGATAGGTGAAATGTTGTGAAAGCACACAAAACGGCATGAACAAGCCAAATACTGCGTGTTCTACCGTTACAAGTGCGAAACTGCTATATTGTGATATTCTCGTTAAAGCGCATGCAAGCATCGTGAAACCTTAAAGAACAATGTCATTTAGCGAGATACAGCGTTCTGTACTGCAATAAGTTGGTGAAAAACTGTGAGGTTATGCAAATATCCTAATTGTGAACGAAACAGTGTAATAGAGCGTTTTTTAATACAAGTGCGAATGTTAGGTTAGGTTAAGATATGAACCGTCGTAAAACCGCATTAATCAATGTCACTTAGAGAGATGCAGTGTTTTTCACCATTACAAGTCGGGAACTGCGATATCTAATGTGAAAGCGCTCGCAAACGTCGTTAGGTTAGGTTAGGTTAGGTTAGGTTAGGTTTGGTTAGGTTAGGTTAGGTTAGGTTAGGTTAGGGTATGTAAGGTAAGGTTTGGTTAGGTTAGGTTAGGTTAGGTTGGTTTAGGTAAGGTTAGGTTAGGTTAAGATATGAACCGCGCTAAAACCGCGTTAAACAATGTCACTTAGTGAGATGCTGTGTTTTTCACCATTACAAGTCGGGAACTGCGATATCTAATGTGAAAGCGCATGAAACCGTCGTAATCTTGTAGAAAACATTGTAAAGTAGCGAATAAAACGTTTTCTAACGATAGAAGTGCGAAGGTTCGGTTAGTTTGAGTTATGTTAGTTTAAGCTAGGTAGCGTCGTGAAACCACCAAAAACGACGTCATCTAACGAGATAGTGTTGTTTTAATGCGAGTACGAAACTGCGACAGGTAAAATGTTGTGAAAGCACTCAAAACGGCATGAACAAGACAAATACTGCGTGTTGTACCGTTACAAGTGCGAAACTGCTATATTGTGATATTCTCGTTGAAGCGCATGCAAGCATCGTGAAACCTTAAAGAACGATGTCATTTAGCGAGATACAGCGTTCTGTACTGCAATAAGTTGGTGAAAAACTGTGAGGTTATGCAAATATCGTAATTGTGAACGAAACAGTGTAATAGAGCGTTTTTCAATACAAGTACGAATGTTAGGTTAGGTTAAGATATGAACCGTCGTAAAACCGCATTAAACAATGTCACTTAGTGAGATGCAGTGTTTTTCACCATTACAAGTTGGGAACTGCGATATCTAATGTGAAAGCACTTGCAAACGTCGTTAGGTTAGGTTAGGTTAGGTTAGGTTACGTTAGGTTAGGTTTGGTTACGTTAGGTTAGGTTAGGTTATGTTAGGTTAGGTTGGGTTAGGTTAGGTTAGGTTACGTTAGGTTAAGGTATGAACCGTCGTAAAACCGCAATAAACAATGTCACTTAGTGAGATGCAGTGTTTTTCACCTTTACAAGTTGGGAACTGCGATATCTAATGCGAAAGCGCTTGAAACCGTCGTAATGTTGTAGAAAGCAATGTAAAGTAGCGAGTAAAACGTTTTCTAACGATAGAAGTGCGAAGGTTATGTTAGGTTGAGTTATGTTAGTTTAAGCTAGGTAGCGTCGTGAAACCACCAAAAACGACGTCATCTAACGAGATAGTGTTGTTTTATTGCGAGTACGAAACTGCGATAGGTAAAATGTTGTGAAAGCACACAAAACGGCATGAACAAGCCAAATACTGCGTGTTGTACCGTTACAAGTGCGAAAGTGCTATGTTGTGACATTCTCGGTAAAGCGCATGCAAGTATCGTGAAACCTTAAAGAACGATGTCATTTAGCGAGATACAGCGTTCTGTACTGTAATAAGTTGGTGAGAAACTGTGAGGTCAAGCAAATATCGTAATTGTGAACGAAACAGTGTAATTGAGCGTCTTTAGATACAAGTGCGAATGTTAGGTTAGGTTGACATATCAACCGTCGTAAAACCGCATTAAACAATGTCACTTAGTGAGATGTTGTGTTTTTCAACATTACAAGTCGGGAACTACGATATCTAATGTGAAAGCGCATGAAACCGTCGTAATCTTGTAGAAAACATTGTAAAGTGGCGAGTAAAACGTTTTCTAACGATAGAAGTGCGAAGGTTAGGTTAGGTTAGGTTAGTTTAAGCTAGGTAGCGTCGTGAAACTACCAAAAACGACGTCATCTAACGAGATAGTGTTGTTTTATAGCGAGTATTAAACTGCGATAGGTGAAATGTTGTGAAAGCACACAAAAGGGCATGAACAAGCCAAATACTGCGTGTTCTACCGTTACAAGTGCGAAACTGCTATATTGTGATATTCTCGTTAAATCGCATGCAAGCATCGTGAAACCTTAAAGAACAATGTCATTTAGCGAGATCCAGCGTTCTGTACTGCAATAAGTTGGTGAAAAACTGTGAGGTTATGCAAATATCGTAATTGTGAACAAAACAGTGTAATAGAGCGTTTTTAGATACAAGTGCGAATGTTAGGTTAGGTTAAGATATGAACCGTCGTAAAACCGCATTAAACAATGTCAATTACTGAGATGCAGTGTTTTTCACCATTAAAAGTGGGTAACTGCGATATTTATTGTGAAAGCGCTTGCAACCGTCGTTAGGTTAGGTTAGGTTAGGTTAGGTTAGGTTTGGTTAGGTTAGGTTAGGTTAGGTTAGGTTAGATTAGGTTAGGTTGGGTTGAGTTGGGTTAGGTTAGGTTAGGTTAGGTTGGGTTAGGTTAGGTTAGGTTAGGTTACGTTAGGTTAGGTTAGGTTAGGTTACGTTAGGTTAGGTTAGGTTAGGTAAGGATAATCTGGTTAGGTTAGGTAAGGTTAGGTTAGGTTAGGTTAGGTTGGGTTGGGTGTTGTTGGGTTGGGTTGGGTTGGGTTAGGTTGGGTTAGGTTAGGTTAGGTTACGTTAGGTTAGGTTAGGTTAGGTTAGGTTACGTTAGGTTAGGTTAGGTCAGGTAAGGTTAGGTTACGTTAGAATAGGTTAGGTAAGGTTACGTTAGGTTAGGTTAAGTTAGGTTAGGTTAGGTTTGGTTAGGTTAGGTTAGGTTAGCTTAGGTTAGGTTAGGTTGGGTTGGGTTGGGTTAGGTTGGGTTAGGTTAGGTTAGGTTAGGTGGGTTAGGTTAGTTTAGGTTAGGTTAGGTTAGGTTAAGTTGGGTTGGGTTAGGTTAGGTTAGATTAGGTAAGGTTAGGTTAGGTTAGGTTAGGTTAGGTTAGGTTAAGGTATGAAGCGTCGTAAAACCGCATTAAACAATGTCACTTAGTGAGATGCAGTGTTTTTCACCTTTACAAGTTGGGAACTGTGATATCTAATGTGAAAGCGCTTGAAACCGTCGTAATGTTGTAGAAAGCAATGTAAAGTAGCAAGTAAAACGTTTTCTAACGATAGAAGTGCGAAGGTCATGTTAGGTTATGTTAGTTTAAGCTAGGTAGCGTCGTGAAACTACCAAAAACAACGTCATCTAACGAGATAGTGTTGTTTTATTGCGAGTACGAAACTGCGATAGGTGAAATGTTGTGAAAGCACACAGAACGGCATGAACAAGCCAAATACTGCGTGTTGTACCGTTACAAGTGCGAAACTGCTTTGTTGTGATATTCTCGTTAAAGCGCATGCAAGCATCGTGAAACCTTAAAGAACGATGTCATTTAGCGAGATACAGCGTTCTGTACTGCAATAAGTTGGTGAAAAACTGTGAGGTTATGCAAATATCGTAATTGTGAACGAAACAGTGTAATAGAGCGTTTTTCAATACAAGTACGAATGTTAGGTTAGGTTAAGATATGAACCGTCGTAAAACCGCATTAAACAATGTCACTTAGTGAGATGCAGTGTTTTTCACCATTACAAGTTGGGAACTGCGATATCTAATGTGAAAGCACTTGCAAACGTCGTTAGGTTAGGTTAGGTTAGGTTAGGTTACGTTAGGTTAGGTTTGGTTACGTTAGGTTAGGTTAGGTTATGTTAGGTTAGGTTGGGTTAGGTTAGGTTAGGTTACGTTAGGTTAAGGTATCAACCGTCGTAAAACCGCAATAAACAATGTCACTTAGTGAGATGCAGTGTTTTTCACCTTTACAAGTTGGGAACTGCGATATCTAATGCGAAAGCGCTTGAAGCCGTCGTAATGTTGTAGAAAGCAATGTAAAGTAGCGAGTAAAACGTTTTCTAACGATAGAAGTGCGAAGGTTATGTTAGGTTGAGTTATGTTAGTTTAAGCTAGGTAGCGTCGTGAAACCACCAAAAATGACGTCATCTAACGAGATAGTGTTGTTTTATTGCGAGTACGAAACTGCGATAGGTAAAATGTTGTGAAAGCACACAAAACGGCATGAACAAGCCAAATACTGCGTGTTGTACCGTTACAAGTGCGAAAGTGCTATGTTGTGACATTCTCGGTAAAGCGCATGCAAGTATCGTGAAACCTTAAAGAACGATGTCATTTAGCGAGATACAGCGTTCTGTACTGTAATAAGTTGGTGAGAAACTGTGAGGTCAAGCAAATATCGTAATTGGGAACGAAACAGTGTAATTGAGCGTCTTTAGATACAAGTGCGAATGTTAGGTTAGGTTGACATATCAACCGTCGTAAAACCGCATTAAACAATGTCACTTAGTGAGATGTAGTGTTTTTCAACATTACAAGTCGGGAACTACGATATCTAATGTGAAAGCGCATGAAACCGTCGTAATCTTGTAGAAAACATTGTAAAGTTGCGAGTAAACGTTTTCTAACGATAGAAGTGCGAAGGTTAGGTTAGGTTAGGTTAGTTTAAGCTAGGTAGCATCGTGAAACTACCAAAAACGACGTCATCTAACGAGATAGTGTTGTTTTATTGCGAGTATTAAACTGCGATAGGTAAAATGTTGTGAATGCACACAAAACGGCATGAACAAGCCAAATACTGCGTGTTCTACCGTTACAAGTGCGAAACTGCTATATTGTGATATTCTCGTTAAAGCGCATGCAAGCATCGTGAAACCTTAAAGAACGATGCCATTTAGCGAGATACAGCGTTCTGTACTGCAATAAGTTGGTGAAAAACTGTGAGGTTATGCAAATATCGTAATTGTGAACGAAACAGTAATAGAGTGTTTTTCAATACAAGTACGAATGTTAGGTTAGGTTAAGATATGAACCGTCGTAAAACCGCATTAAACAATGTCACTTAGTGAGATGCAGTGTTTTTCACCATTACAAGTTGGGAACTGCGATATCTAATGTGAAAGCACTTGCAAACGTCGTTAGGTTAGGTTAGGTTAGGTTAGGTTACGTTAGGTTAGGTTTGGTTAGGTTAGGTTAGGTTAGGTTATGTTAGGTTAGGTTGGGTTAGGTTAGGTTAGGTTACGTTAGGTTAAGGTATGAACCGTCGTAAAACCGCAATAAACAATGTCACTTTGTGAGATGCAGTGTTTTTCACCTTTACAAGTTGGGAACTGCGATATCTAATGTGAAAGCGCTTGAAACCGTCGTAATGTTGTAGAAAGCAATGTAAAGTAACGAGTAAAACGTTTTCTAACGATAGAAGTGCGAAGGTTATGTTAGGTTGAGTTATGTTAGTTTAAGCCATGTAGCGTCGTGAAACCACCAAAAACGACGTCATCTAACGAGATAGTTTTTGCGAGTACGAAACTGCGATAGGTAAAATGTTGTGAAAGCACACAAAACGGCATGAACAAGCCAAATACTGCGTGTTGTACCGTTACAAGTGCGAAACTGCTACGTTGTGACATTCTCGGTAAAGCGCATGCAAGTATCGTGAAACCTTAAAGAACGATGTCATTTAGCGAGATACAGCGTTCTGTACTGTAATAAGTTGGCGAGAAACTGTGAGGTCAAGCAAATATCGTAATTGTGAACGAAACAGTGTAATTGAGCGTCTTTAGATACAAGTGCGAATGTTAGGTTAGGTTGACATATCAACCGTCGTAAAACCGCATTAAACAATGTCACTTAGTGAGATGTAGTGTTTTTCAACATTACAAGTCGGGAACTACGATATCTAATGTGAAAGCGCATGAAACCGTCGTAATCTTGTAGAAAACATTGTAAAGTGGCGAGTAAAACGTTTTCTAACGATAGAAGTGCGACGGTTAGGTTAGGTTAGGTTAGTTTAAGCTAGGTAGCGTCGTGAAACTACCAAAAACGACGTCATCTAACGAGATAGTGTTGTTTTATAGCGAGTATTAAACTGCGATAGGTGAAATTTTGTGAAAGCACACAAAACGGCATGAACAAGCCAAATACTGCGTGTTCTACCGTTACAAGTGCGAAACTGCTATATTGTGATATTCTCGTTAAAGCGCATGCAAGCATCGTGAAACCTTAAAGAACAATGTCATTTAGCGAGATACAGCGTTCTGTACTGCAATAAGTTGGTGAAAAACTGTGAGGTTATGCAAATATCCTAATTGTGAACGAAACAGTGTAATATAGCGTTTTTTAATACAAGTGCGAATGTTAGGTTAGGTTAAGATATGAACCGTCGTAAAACCGCATTAATCAATGTCACTTAGAGAGATGCAGTGTTTTTCACCATTACAAGTCGGGAACTGCGATATCTAATGTGAAAGCGCTCGCAAACGTCGTTAGGTTAGGTTAGGTTAGGTTAGGTTAGGTTACGTTAGGTTAGGTTAGGTTTGGTTAGGTTAGGTTAGGTTAGGTTAGGTTAGGGTATGTTAGGTAAGGTTTGGTTAGGTTAGGTTAGGTTAGGTTGGTTTAGGTAAGGTTAGGTTAGGTTAAGATATGAACCGCGCTAAAACCGCGTTAAACAATGTCACTTAGTGAGATGCTGTGTTTTTCACCATTACAAGTCGGGAACTGCGATATCTAATGTGAAAGCGCATGAAACCGTCGTAATCTTGTAGAAAACATTGTAAAGTAGCGAATAAAACGTTTTCTAACGATAGAAGTGCGAAGGTTCGGTTAGTTTGAGTTATGTTAGTTTAAGCTAGGTAGCGTCGTGAAACCACCAAAAACGACGTCATCTAACGAGATAGTGTTGTTTTAATGCGAGTACGAAACTGCGACAGGTAAAATGTTGTGAAAGCACTCAAAACGGCATGAACAAGACAAATACTGCGTGTTGTACCGTTACAAGTGCGAAACTCCTATATTGTGATATTCTCGTTGAAGCGCATGCAAGCATCGTGAAACCTTAAAGAACGATGTCATTTAGCTAGATACAGCGTTCTGTACTGCAATAAGTTGGTGAAAAACTGTGAGGTTATGCAAATATCGTAATTGTGAACGAAACAGTGTAATAGAGCGTTTTTCAATACAAGTACGAATGTTAGGTTAGGTTAAGATATGAACCGTCGTAAAACCGCATTAAACAATGTCACTTAGTGAGATGCAGTGTTTTTCACCATTACAAGTTGGGAACTGCGATATCTAATGTGAAAGCACTTGCAAACGTCGTTAGGTTAGGTTAGGTTAGGTTAGGTTACGTTAGGTTAGGTTTGGTTACGTTAGGTTAGGTTAGGTTATGTTAGGTTAGGTTGGGTTAGGTTAGGTTAGGTTACGTTAGGTTAAGGTATGAACCGTCGTAAAACCGCAATAAACAATGTCACTTAGTGAGATGCAGTGTTTTTCACCTTTACAAGTTGGGAACTGCGATATCTAATGCGAAAGCGCTTGAAACCGTCGTAATGTTGTAGAAGCAATGTAAAGTAGCGAGTAAAACGTTTTCTAACGATAGAAGTGCGAATGTTATGTTAGGTTGAGTTATGTTAGTTTAAGCTAGGTAGCGTCGTGAAACCACCAAAAACGACGTCATCTAACGAGATAGTGTTGTTTTATTGCGAGTACGAAACTGCGATAGGTAAAATGTTGTGAAAGCACACAAAACGGCATGAACAAGCCAAATACTGCGTGTTGTACCGTTACAAGTGCGAAAGTGCTATGTTGTGACATTCTCGGTAAAGCGCATGCAAGTATCGTGAAACCTTAAAGAACGATGTCATTTAGCGAGATACAGCGTTCTGTACTGTAATAAGTTGGTGAGAAACTGTGAGGTCAAGCAAATATCGTAATTGTGAACGAAACAGTGTAATTGAGCGTCTTTAGATACAAGTGCGAATGTTAGGTTAGGTTGACATATCAACCGTCGTAAAACCGCATTAAACAATGTCACTTAGTGAGATGTTGTGTTTTTCAACATTACAAGTCGGGAACTACGATATCTAATGTGAAAGCGCATGAAACCGTCGTAATCTTGTAGAAAACATTGTAAAGTGGCGAGTAAAACGTTTTCTAACGATAGAAGTGCGAAGGTTAGGTTAGGTTAGGTTAGTTTAAGCTAGGTAGCGTCGTGAAACTACCAAAAACGACGTCATCTAACGAGATAGTGTTGTTTTATAGCGAGTATTAAACTGCGATAGGTGAAATGTGAAAGCACACAAAACGGCATGAACAAGCCAAATACTGCGTGTTCTACCGTTACAAGTGCGAAACTGCTATATTGTGATATTCTCGTTAAATCGCATGCAAGCATCGTGAAACCTTAAAGAACAATGTCATTTAGCGAGATACAGCGTTCTGTACTGCAATAAGTTGGTGAAAAACTGTAAAGTTATGCAAATATCGTAATTGTGAACAAAACAGTGTAATAGAGCGTTTTTAGATACAAGTGCGAATGTTAGGTTAGGTTAAGATATGAACCGTCGTAAAACCGCATTAAACAATGTCAATTACTGAGATGCAGTGTTTTTCACCATTAAAAGTGGGTAACTGCGATATTTATTGTGAAAGCGCTTGCAACCGTCGTTAGGTTAGGTTAGGTTAGGTTAGGTTAGGTTTGGTTAGGTTAGGTTAGGTTAGGTTAGGTTAGATTAGGTTAGGTTGGGTTGAGTTGGGTTAGGTTAGGTTAGGTTAGGTTAGGTTGGGTTAGGTTAGGTTAGGTTAGGTTACGTTAGGTTAGGTTAGGTTAGGTTACGTTAGGTTAGGTTAGGTAAGGATAATTTGGTTAGGTTAGGTAAGGTTAGGTTAGGTTAGGTTAGGTTGGGTTGGGTGTTGTTGGGTTGGGTTGGGTTGGGTTAGGTTGGGTTAGGTTAGGTTAGGTTACGTTAGGTTAGGTTAGGTTAGGTTACGTTAGGTTATGTTAGGTTAGGTTAGGTTACGTTAGGTTAGGTTAGGTCAGGTAAGGTTAGGTTACGTTAGAATAGGTTAGGTAAGGTTACGTTAGGTTAGGTTAAGTTAGGTTAGGTTAGGTTTGGTTTGGTTAGGTTAGGTTAGCTTAGGTTAGGTTAGGTTGGGTTGGGTTGGGTTAGGTTGGGTTAGGTTAGGTTAGGTTAGGTGGGTTAGGTTAGTTTAGGTTAGGTTAGGTTAGGTTAAGTTGGGTTGGGTTAGGTTAGGTTAGATTAGGTAAGGTTAGGTTAGGTTAGGTTAGGTTAGGTTAAGGTATGAAGCGTCGTAAAACCGCATTAAACAATGTCACTTAGTGAGATGCAGTGTTTTTCACCTTTACAAGTTGGGAACTGTGATATCTAATGTGAAAGCGCTTGAAACCGTCGTAATGTTGTAGAAAGCAATGTAAAGTAGCAAGTAAAACGTTTTCTAACGATAGAAGTGCGAAGGTCATGTTAGGTTATGTTAGTTTAAGCTAGGTAGCGTCGTGAAACTACCAAAAACAACGTCATCTAACGAGATAGTGTTGTTTTATTGCGAGTACGAAACTGCGATAGGTGAAATGTTGTGAAAGCACACAAAACGGCATGAACAAGCCAAATACTGCGTGGTTACCGTTACAAGTGCGAAACTGCTATGTTGTGATATTCTCGTTAAAGCGCATGCAAGCATCGTGAAACCTTAAAGAACGATGTCATTTAGCGAGATACAGCGTTCTGTACTGTAATAAGTTGGTGAGAAACTGTGAGGTCAAGCAAATATCGTAATTGTGAACGAAACAGTGTAATTGAGCGTCTTTAGATACAAGTGCGAATGTTAGGTTAGGTTGACATATCAACCGTCGTAAAACCGCATTAAACAATGTCACTTAGTGAGATGTTGTGTTTTTCAACATTACAAGTCGGGAACTACGATATCTAATGTGAAAGCGCATGAAACCGTCGTAATCTTGTAGAAAACATTGTAAAGTGGCGAGTAAAACGTTTTCTAACGATAGAAGTGCGAAGGTTAGGTTAGGTTAGGTTAGTTTAAGCTAGGTAGCGTCGTGAAACTACCAAAAACGACGTCATCTAACGAGATAGTGTTGTTTTATAGCGAGTATTAAACTGCGATAGGTGAAATGTTGTGAAAGCACACAAAACGGCATGAACAAGCCAAATACTGCGTGTTCTACCGTTACAAGTGCGAAACTGCAATATTGTGATATTCTCGTTAAATCGCATGCAAGCATCGTGAAACCTTAAAGAACAATGTCATTTAGCGAGATACAGCGTTCTGTACTGCAATAAGTTGGTGAAAAACTGTGAGGTTATGCAAATATCGTAATTGTGAACAAAACAGTGTAATAGAGCGTTTTTAGATACAAGTGCGAATGTTAGGTTAGGTTAAGATATGAACCGTCGTAAAACCGCATTAAACAATGTCAATTACTGAGATGCAGTGTTTTTCACCATTAAAAGTGGGTAACTGCGATATTTATTGTGAAAGCGCTTGCAACCGTCGTTAGGTTAGGTTAGGTTAGGTTAGGTTTGGTTAGGTTAGGTTAGGTTAGGTTAGGTTAGATTAGGTTAGGTTGGGTTGAGTTGGGTTAGGTTAGGTTAGGTTAGGTTGGGTTAGGTTAGGTTAGGTTAGGTTACGTTAGGTTAGGTTAGGTTAGGTTACGTTAGGTTAGGTTAGGTTAGGTAAGGATAATTTGGTTAGGTTAGGTAAGGTTAGGTTAGGTTAGGTTAGGTTGGGTTGGGTGTTGTTGGGTTGGGTTGGGTTGGGTTGGGTTAGGTTGGGTTAGGTTAGGTTAGGTTACGTTAGGTTAGGTTAGGTTAGGTTACGTTAGGTTATGTTAGGTTAGGTTAGGTTACGTTAGGTTAGGTTAGGTCAGGTAAGGTTAGGTTACGTTAGAATAGGTTAGGTAAGGTTACGTTAGGTTAGGTTAAGTTAGGTTAGGTTAGGTTTGGTTAGGTTAGGTTAGGTTAGCTTAGGTTAGGTTAGGTTGGGTTGGGTTGGGTTAGGTTGGGTTAGGTTAGGTTAGGTTAGGTGGGTTAGGTTAGTTTAGGTTAGGTTAGGTTAGGTTAAGTTGGGTTGGGTTAGGTTAGGTTAGATTAGGTAAGGTTAGGTTAGGTTAGGTTAGGTTAGGTTAAGGTATGAAGCGTCGTAAAACCGCATTAAACAATGTCACTTAGTGAGATGCAGTGTTTTTCACCTTTACAAGTTGGGAACTGTGATATCTAATGTGAAAGCGCTTGAAACCGTCGTAATGTTGTAGAAAGCAATGTAAAGTAGCAAGTAAAACGTTTTCTAACGATATAAGTGCGAAGGTCATGTTAGGTTATGTTAGTTTAAGCTAGGTAGCGTCGTGAAACTACCAAAAACAACGTCATCTAACGAGATAGTGTTGTTTTATTGCGAGTACGAAACTGCGATAGGTGAAATGTTGTGAAAGCACACAAAACGGCATGAACAAGCCAAATACTGCGTGTTGTACCGTTACAAGTGCGAAACTGCTATGTTGTGATATTCTCGTTAAAGCGCATGCAAGCATCGTGAAACCTTAAAGAACGATGTCATTTAGCGAGATACAGCGTTCTGTACTGCAATAAGTTGGTGAAAAACTGTGAGGTTATGCAAATATCGTAATTGTGAACGAAACAGTGTAATAGAGCGTTTTTCAATACAAGTACGAATGTTAGGTTAGGTTAAGATATGAACCGTCGTAAAACCGCATTAAACAATGTCACTTAGTGAGATGCAGTGTTTTTCACCATTACCAGTTGGGAACTGCGATATCTAATGTGAAAGCACTTGCAAACGTCGTTAGGTTAGGTTAGGTTAGGTTAGGTTACGTTAGGTTAGGTTTGGTTACGTTAGGTTAGGTTAGGTTATGTTAGGTTAGGTTGGGTTAGGTTAGGTTAGGTTACGTTAGGTTAAGGTATGAACCGTCGTAAAACCGCAATAAACAATGTCACTTAGTGAGATGCAGTGTTTTTCACCTTTACAAGTTGGGAACTGCGATATCTAATGCGAAAGCGCTTGAAACCGTCGTAATGTTGTAGAAAGCAATGTAAAGTAGCGAGTAAAACGTTTTCTAACGATAGAAGTGCGAAGGTTATGTTAGGTTGAGTTATGTTAGTTTAAGCTAGGTAGCGTCGTGAAACCACCAAAAACGACGTCATCTAACGAGATAGTGTTGTTTTATTGCGAGTACGAAACTGCGATAGGTAAAATGTTGTGAAAGCACACAAAACGGCATGAACAAGCCAAATACTGCGTGTTGTACCGTTACAAGTGCGAAAGTGCTATGTTGTGACTTTCTCGGTAAAGCGCATGCAAGTATCGTGAAACCTTAAAGAACGATGTCATTTAGCGAGATACAGCGTTCTGTACTGTAATAAGTTGGTGAGAAACTGTGAGGTCAAGCAAATATCGTAATTGTGAACGAAACAGTGTAATTGAGCGTCTTTAGATACAAGTGCGAATGTTAGGTTAGGTTGACATATCAACCGTCGTAAAACCGCATTAAACAATGTCACTTAGTGAGATGTAGTGTTTTTCAACATTACAAGTCGGGAACTACGATATCTAATGTGAAAGCGCATGAAACCGTCGTAATCTTGTAGAAAACATTGTAAAGTGGCGAGTAAAACGTTTTCTAACGATAGAAGTGCGAAGGTTAGGTTAGGTTAGGTTAGTTTAAGCTAGGTAGCGTCGTGAAACTACCAAAAACGACGTCATCTAACGAGATAGTGTTGTTTTATCGCGAGTATTAAACTGCGATAGGTGAAATGTTGTGAAAGCACACAAAACGGCATGAACAAGCCAAATACTGCGTGTTCTACCGTTACAAGTGCGAAACTGCTATATTGTGATATTCTCGTTAAATCGCATGCAAGCATCGTGAAACCTTAAAGAACAATGTCATTTAGCGAGATACAGCGTTATGTACTGCAATAAGTTGGTGAAAAACTGTGAGGTTATGCAAATATCGTAATTGTGAACAAAACAGTGTAATTGAGCGTTTTTAGATACAAGTGCGAATGTTAGGTTAGGTTAAGATATGAACCGTCGTAAAACCGCATTAAACAATGTCAATTACTGAGATGCAGTGTTTTTCACCATTAAAAGTGGGGAACTGCGATATTTATTGTGAAAGCGCTTGCAACCGTCGTTAGGTTAGGTTAGGTTAGGTTAGGTTAGGTTAGGTTTGGTTAGGTTAGGTTAGGTTAGGTTAGGTTAGATTAGGTTAGGTTGGGTTGAGTTGGGTTAGGTTAGGTTAGGTTAGGTTAGGTTGGGTTAGGTTAGGTTAGGTTAGGTTAGGTTACGTTAGGTTAGGTTACGTTAGGTTAGGTTAGGTTAGGTTACGTTAGGTTAGGTTAGGTAAGGATAATTTGGTTAGGTTAGGTAAGGTTAGGTTAGGTTAGGTTAGGTTGGGTTGGGTGTTGTTGGGTTGGGTTGGGTTGGGTTAGGTTGGGTTAGGTTAGGTTAGGTTACGTTAGGTTAGGTTAGGTTAGGTTACGTTAGGTTATGTTAGGTTAGGTTAGGTTACGTTAGGTTAGGTTAGGTCAGGTAAGGTTAGGTTACGTTAGAATAGGTTAGGTTAGGTTACGTTAGGTTAGGTTAAGTTAGGTTAGGTTAGGTTTGGTTAGGTTAGGTTAGGTTAGCTTAGGTTAGGTTAGGTTGGGTTGGGTTGGGTTAGGTTGGGTTAGGTTAGGTTAGGTTAGGTGGGTTAGGTTAGTTTAGGTTAGGTTAGGTTAGGTTAAGTTGGGTTGGGTTAGGTTAGGTTAGATTAGGTAAGGTTAGGTTAGGTTAGGTTAGGTTAGGTTAAGGTATGAAGCGTCGTAAAACCGCATTAAACAATGTCACTTAGTGAGATGCAGTGTTTTTCACCTTTACAAGTTGGGAACTTGATATCTAATGTGAAAGCGCTTGAAACCGTCGTAATGTTGTAGAAAGCAATGTAAAGTAGCAAGTAAAACGTTTTCTAACGATAGAAGTGCGAAGGTCATGTTAGGTTATGTTAGTTTAAGCTAGGTAGCGTCGTGAAACTACCAAAAACAACGTCATCTAACGAGATAGTGTTGTTTTATTGCGAGTACGAAACTGCGATAGGTGAAATGTTGTGAAAGCACACAAAACGGCATGAACAAGCCAAATACTGCGTGTTGTACCGTTACAAGTGCGAAACTGCTATGTTGTGATATTCTCGTTAAAGCGCATGCAAGCATCGTGAAACCTTAAAGAACGATGTCATTTAGCGAGATACAGCGTTCTGTACTGCAATAAGTTGGTGAAAAACTGTGAGGTTATGCAAATATCCTAATTGTGAACGAAACAGTGTAATAGAGCGTTTTTTAATACAAGTGCGAATGTTAGGTTAGGTTAAGATATGAACCGTCGTAAAACCGCATTAAACAATGTCACTTAGTGAGATGCAGTGTTTTTCACCATTACAAGTTGGGGACTGCGATATCTAATGTGAAAGCACTTGCAAACGTCGTTAGGTTAGGTTAGCTTAGGTTAGGTTAGGTTAGGTTACGTTAGGTTATGTTTGGTTAGGTTAGGTTAGGTTAGGTTAGGTTAGGTTATGTTAGGTTAGGTTGGGTTAGGTTAGGTTAGGTTACGTTAGGTTAAGGTATGAACCGTCGTAAAACCGCAATAAACAATGTCACTTAGTGAGATGCAGTGTTTTTCACCTTTACAAGTTGGGAACTGCGATATCTAATGTGAAAGCGCTAGAAACCGTCGTAATGTTGTAGAAAGCAATGTAAAGTAGCGAGTAAAACGTTTTCTAACGATAGAAGTGCGAAGGTTATGTTAGGTTGAGTTATGTTAGTTTAAGCTAGGTAGCGTCGTGAAACCACCAAAAACGACGTCGTCTAACGAGATAGTTGTTTTATTGCGAGTACGAAACTGCGATAGGTAAAATGTTGTGAAAGCACACAAAACGGCATGAACAAGCCAAATACTGCGTGTTGTACCGTTACAAGTGCGAAAGTGCTATGTTGTGACATTCTCGGTAAAGCGCATGCAAGTATCGTGAAACCTTAAAGAACGATGTCATTTAGCGAGATACAGCGTTTTGTACTGTAATAAGTTGGTGAGAAACTGTGAGGTCAAGCAAATATCGTAATTTTGAACGAAACAGTGTAATTGAGCGTCTTTAGATACAAGTGCGAATGTTAGGTTAGGTTGACATATCAACTGTCGTAAAACCGCATTAAACAATGTCACTTAGTGAGATGTAGTGTTTTTCAACATTACAAGTCGGGAACTACGATATCTAATGTGAAAGTTCATGAAACCGTCGTAATCTGGTAGAAAACATTATAAAGTGGCGAGTAAAACGTTTTCTAACGATAGAAGTGCGAAGGTTAGGTTAGGTTAGGTTAGTTAAGCTAGGTAGCGTCGTGAAACTACTAAAAACGACGTCATCTAACGAGATAGTGTTGTTTTATAGCGAGTATTAAACTGCGATAGGTGAAATGTTGTGAAAGCACACAAAACGGCATGAACAAGCCAAATACTGCGTGTTCTACCGTTACAAGTGCGAAACTGCTATATTGTGATATTCTCGTTAAATCGCATGCAAGCATCGTGAAACCTTAAAGAACAATGTCATTTAGCGAGATACAGCGTTCTGTACTGCAATAAGTTGGTGAAAAACTGTGAGGTTATGCAAATATCGTAATTGTGAACAAAACAGTGTAATAGAGCGTTTTTAGATACAAGTGCGAATGTTAGGTTAGGTTAAGATATGAACCGTCGTAAAACCGCATTAAACAATGTCAATTACTGAGATGCAGTGTTTTTCACCATTAAAAGTGGGGAACTGCGATATTTAATGTGAAAGCGCTTGCAACCGTCGTTAGGTTAGGTTAGGTTAGGTTAGGTTTGGTTAGGTTAGGTTAGGTTAGGTTAGGTTAGATTAGGTTAGGTTGGGTTGAGTTGGGTTAGGTTAGGTTAGGTTAGGTTGGGTTAGGTTAGGTTAGGTTAGGTTAGGTTACGTTAGGTTAGGTTAGGTTAGGTTACGTTAGGTTAGGTTAGGTTAGGTAAGGATAATTTGGTTAGGTTAGGTAAGGTTAGGTTAGGTTAGGTTAGGTTGGGTTGGGTGTTGGGTTGGGTTGGGTTGGGTTGGGTTAGGTTGGGTTAGGTTAGGTTAGGTTACGTTAGGTTAGGTCAGGTTAGGTTACGTTAGGTTAGGTTAGGTTAGGTTACGTTAGGTTAGGTTAGGTCAGGTAAGGTTAGGTTACGTTAGAATAGGTTAGGTTAGGTTACGTTAGGTTAGGTTAAGTTAGGTTAGGTTAGGTTTGGTTAGGTTAGGTTAGGTTAGCTTAGGTTAGGTTAGGTTGGGATGGGTTGGGTTAGGTTGGGTTAGGTTAGGTTAGGTTAGGTTAGGTTGGGTTAGGTTAGTTTAGGTTAGGTTAGGTTAGGTTAGCTTAAGTTGGGTTGGGTTAGGTTAGGTTAGGTTAGGTAAGGTTAGGTTAGGTTAGGTTAGGTTAAGGTATGAACCGTCGTAAAACCGCATTAAACAATGTCCCTTAGTGAGATGCAGTGTTTTCACCATTACAAGTCGGGAACTGCGATATCTAATGTGAAAGCGCTTGCAAACGTCGTTAGGTTAGGTTAGGTTAGGTTAGGTTAGGTTAGGTTAGGTTAGGTTTGGTTAGGTTAGGTTAGGTTAGGTTAGGGTATGTTAGGTAAGGTTTGGTTAGGTTAGGTTAGGTTAGGTTGGGTTAGGTAAGGTTAGGTTAGGTTAAGATATGAACCGCGCTAAAACCGCATTAAACAATGTCACTTAGTGAGATGCTGTGTTTTCCACCATTACAAGTCGGGAACTGCGATATCTAATGTGAAAGCGCATGAAACCGTAGTAATCTTGTAGAAAACATTGTAAAGTAGCGAATAAAACGTTTTCTAACGATAGAAGTGCGAAGGTTCGGTTAGTTTGAGCTAGGTAGCGTCGTGAAACCACCAAAAACGATGTCATCTAACAAGATAGTGTTGTTTTATTGCGAGTACGAAACTGCAATAGGTGAAATATTGGGAAAGCACACAAAATGGCATGAACTAGCCAGATACTGCGTCTTGTGCCGTTACAAGTGCGAAACTGCTTTATTGTGATATTCTCGTTAAAGCGCATGCAAGTATCGTGAAACCTTAAAGAACGATGTCATCTAGCGAGATACAGCGTTCTGTACTGTAATAAGTTGGTGAGAAACTGTGAGGTCAAGCAAATATCGTAATTGTGAACGAAACAGTGTAATTGAGCGTATTTAGATACAAGTGCGAATGTTAGGTTAGGTTGAGATATCAACCGTCGTAAAACCGCATTAAACAATGTCACTTAGTGAGATGTAGTGTTTTTCAACATTACAAGTCTGGAACTACGATATCTAATGTGAAAGCGCATGAAACTGTCGTAATCTTGTAGAAAACATTGTAAAATTGCGAGTAAAACGTTTTCTAACGATAGAAGTGCGAAGGTTAGGTTAGGTTAGGTTAGTTTAAGCTAGGTAGCGTCGTGAAACTACCAAAAACGACGTCATCTAACGAGATAGTGTTGTTTTATTGCGAGTATTAAACTGCGATAGGTGAAATGTTGTGAATGCACACAAAACGGCATGAACAAGCCAAATACTGCGTGTTCTACCGTTACAAGTGCGAAACTGCTATATTGTGATATTCTCGTTAAAGCGCATGCAAGCATCGTGAAACCTTAAAGAACAATGTCATTTAGCGAGATACAGCGTTCTGTACTGCAATAAGTTGGTGAAAAACTGTGAGGTTATGCAAATATTGTAATTGTGAACGAAACAGTGTAATAGAGCGTTTTTCAATACAAGTACGAATGTTAGGTTAGGTTAAGATATGAACCGTCGTGAAACCGCATTAAACAATGTCACTTAGTGAGATGCAGTGTTTTTCACCATTACAAGTTGGGAACTGCGATATCTAATGTGAAAGCGCTTGCAAACGTCGTTAGGTTAGGTTAGGTTAGGTTAGGTTACGTTAGGTTAGGTTTGGTTAGGTTAGGTTAGGTTAGGTTATGTTAGGTTAGGTTGGGTTAGGTTAGGTTAGGTTACGTTAGGTTAAGGTATGAACCGTCGTAAAACCGCAATAAACAATGTCACTTAGTGAGATGCAGTGTTTTTCACCTTTACAAGTTGGGAACTGCGATATCTAATGTGAAAGCGCTTGAAACCGTCGTAATGTTGTAGAAAGCAATGTAAAGTAGCGAGTAAAACGTTTTCTAACGATATAAGTGCGAAGGTTATGTTAGGTTGAGTTATGTTAGTTTAAGCTAGGTAGCGTCGTGAAACCACCAAAAACGACGTCATCTAACGAGATAGTGTTGTTTTATTGCGAGTACGAAACTGCGATAGGTAAAATGTTGTGAAAGCACACAAAACGGCATGAACAAGCCAAATACTGCGTGTTGTACCGTTACAAGTGCGAAAGTGCTATGTTGTGAC
Source organism: Rhipicephalus microplus (assembly GCF_043290135.1). Taxonomy (NCBI): domain Eukaryota; kingdom Metazoa; phylum Arthropoda; class Arachnida; order Ixodida; family Ixodidae; genus Rhipicephalus; species Rhipicephalus microplus. Next base: position 123,160 of record NW_027464678.1, read on the forward strand.
ATTCTCGGTAAAGCGCATGCAAGTATCGTGAAACCTTAAAGAACGATGTCATTTAGCGAGATACAGCGTTCTGTACTGTAATAAGTTGGTGAGAAACTGTGAGGTCAAGCAAATATCGTAATTGTGAACGAAACAGTGTAATTGAGCGTCTTTAGATACAAGTGCGAATGTTAGGTTAGGTTGACATATCAACCATCGTAAAACCGCATTAAACAATGTCACTTAGTGAGATGTAGTGTTTTTCAACATTACAAGTCGGGAACTATGATATCTAATGTGAAAGCGCATGAAACCGTCGTAATCTTGTAGAAAACATTATAAAGTGGCGAGTAAAACGTTTTCTAACGATAGAAGTGCGAAGGTTAGGTTAGGTTAGTTAAGCTAGGTAGCGTCGTGAAACTACCAAAAACGACGTCATCTAACGAGATAGTGTTGTTTTATAGCGAGTATTAAACTGCGATAGGTGAAATGTTGTGAAAGCACACAAAACGGCATGAACAAGCCAAATACTGCGTGTTCTACCGTTACAAGTGCGAAACTGCTATATTGTGATATTCTCGTTAAATCGCATGCAAGCATCGTGAAACCTTAAAGAACAATGTCATTTAGCGAGATACAGCGTTCTGTACTGCAATAAGTTGGTGAAAAACTGTGAGGTTATGCAAATATCGTAATTGTGAACAAAACAGTGTAATAGAGCGTTTTTAGATACAAGTGCGAATGTTAGGTTAGGTTAAGATAAGAACCGCCGTAAAACCGCATTAAACAATGTCAATTACTGAGATGCAGTGTTTTTCACCATTAAAAGTGGGGAACTGCGATATTTAATGTGAAAGCGCTTGCAACCGTCGTTAGGTTAGGTTAGGTTAGGTTAGGTTAGGTTAGGTTTGGTTAGGTTAGGTTAGGTTAGGTTAGATTAGGTTAGGTTAGGTTAGGTTAGGTTACGTTAGGTTAGGTTACGTTAGGTTAGGTTAGGTTACGTTACGTTAGGTTAGGTTAGGTTAGGGGTAAGGATAATTTGGTTAGGTTATGTAAGGTTAGGTTAGGTTAGGTTAGGTTGGGTTCGGTGTTGTTGGGTTGGGTTGGGTTGGGTTAGGTTGGGTTAGGTTAGGTTAGGTTACGTTAGGTTAGGTTAGGTTAGGTTACGTTAGGTTATGTTAGGTTAGGTTAGGTTACGTTAGGTTAGGTTAGGTCAGGTAAGGTTAGGTTACGTTAGAATAGGTTAGGTTAGGTTACGTTAGGTTAGGTTAAGTTAGGTTAGGTTAGGTTTGGTTAGGTTAGGTTAGGTTAGCTTAGGTTAGGTTAGGTTGGGTTAGGTTGGGTTAGGTTACGTTAGGTTAGGTTAGGTTAGGTTGGGTTAGGTTAGTTTAGGTTAGGTTAGGTTAGGTTAGGTTAAGTTGGGTTGGGTTAGGTTAGGTTAGGTTAGGTAAGGTTAGGTTAGGTTAGGTTAGGTTAGGTTAAGGTATGAACCGTCGTAAAACCGCATTAAACAATGTCACTTAGTGAGATGCAGTGTTTTCACCATTACAAGTCGGGAACTGCGATATCTAATGTGAAAGCGCTTGCAAACGTCGTTAGGTTAGGTTAGGTTAGGTTAGGTTAGGTTAGGTTAGGTTTGGTTAGGTTAGGTTAGGTTAGGTTAGGGTATGTTAGGTAAGGTTTGGTTAGGTTAGGTTAGGTTAGGCTGGGTTAGGTAAGGTTAGGTTAGGTTAAGATATGAACCGCGCTAAAACCGCATTAAACAATCTCACTTAGTGAGATGCTGTGTTTTTCACCATTACAAGTCGGGAACTGCGATATCTAATGTGAAAGCGCATGAAACCGTCGTAATCTTGTAGAAAACATTGTAAAGTAGCGAATAAAACGTTTTCTAACGATAGAAGTGCGAAGGTTCGGTTAGTTTGAGCTAGGTAGCGTCGTGAAACCACTAAAAACGATGTCATCTAACGAGATAGTGTTGTTTTATTGCGAGTACGAAACTGCGATAGGTGAAATATTGGGAAAGCACACAAAATAGCATGAACTAGCCAGATACTGCGTCTTGTGCCGTTACAAGTGCGAAACTGCTTTATTGTGATATTCTCGTTAAAGCGCATGCAAGTATCGTGAAACCTTAAAGAACGATGTCATCTAGCGAGATACAGCGTTCTGTACTGTAATAAGTTGGTGAGAAACTGTGAGGTCAAGCAAATATCGTAACAGTGAACGAAACAGTGTAATTGAGCGTATTTAGATACAAGTGCGAATGTTAGGTTAGGTTGAGATATCAACCGTCGTAAAACCGCATTAAACAATGTCACTTAGTGAGATGTAGTGTTTTTCAACATTACAAGTCGGGAACTACGATATCTAATGTGAAAGCGCATGAAACCGTCGTAATCTTGTAGAAAACATTGTAAAATTGCGAGTAAAACGTTTTCTAACGTTAGAAGTGCGAAGGTTAGGTTAGGTTAGGTTAGTTTAAGCTAGGTAGCGTCGTGAAACTACCAAAAACGACGTCATCTAACGAGATAGTGTTGTTTTATTGCGAGTACGAAACTGCGATAGGTGAAATGTTGTGAATGCACACAAAACGACATGAACAAGCCAAATACTGCGTGTTCTAACGTTACAAGTGCGAAACTGCTATATTGTGATATTCTCGTTAAAGCGCATGCAAGCATCGTGAAACCTTGAAGAACAATGTCATTTAGCGAGATACAGCGTTTTGTACTGCAATAAGTTGGTGAAAAACTGTGAGGTTATGCAAATATCGTAATTGTGAACGAAACAGTGTAATAGAGCGTTTTTCAATACAAGTACGAATGTTAGGTTAGGTTAAGATATGAACCGTCGTAAAACCGCATTAAACAATGTCACTTAGTGAGATGCAGTGTTTTTCACCATTACAAGTTGGGAACTGCGATATCTAATGTGAAAGCGCTTGCAAACGTCGTTAGGTTAGGTTAGGTTAGGTTAGGTTAGGTTACGTTAGGTTAGGTTTGGTTAGGTTAGGTTAGGTTAGGTTATGTTAGGTTAGGTTGGGTTAGGTTAGGTTAGGTTACATTAGGTTAAGGTATGAACCGTCGTAAAACCGCAATAAACAATGTCACTTAGTGAGATGCAGTGTTTTTCACCTTTAGAAGTTGGGAACTGCGATATCTAATGTGAAAGCGCTTGAAACCGTCGTAATGTTGTAGAAAGCAATGTAAAGTAGCGAGCAAAACGTTTTCTAACGATAGAAGTGCGAAGGTTATGTTAGGTTGAGTTATGTTAGTTTAAGCTAGGTAGCGTCGTGAAACCACCAAAAACGACGTCATCTAACGAGATAGTGTTGTTCTATTGCGAGTACGAAACTGCGATAGGTAAAATGTTGTGAAAGCACACAAAACGGCATGAACAAGCCAAATACTGCGTGTTGTACCGTTACAAGTGCGAAACTGCTATGTTGTGATATTCTCGTTAAAGCGCATGCAAGCATCGTGAAACCTTAAAGAACAAGGTCATTTAGCGAGATACAGCGTTCTGTACTGCAATAAGTTGGTGAAAAACTGTGAGGTTATGCAAATATCCTAATTGTGAACCAAACAGTGTAATAGAGCGTTTTTTAATACAAGTGCGAATGTTAGGTTAGGTTAAGATATGAACCGTCGTAAAACCGCATTAATCAATGTCAATTACTGAGATGCAGTGTTTTTCACCATTAAAAGTGGCGAACTGCGATATTTAATGTGAAAGCGCTTGCAACCGTCGTTAGGTTAGGTTAGGTTAGGTTAGGTTAGGTTTGGTTAGGTTAGGTTAGGTTAGATTAGGTTAGGTTGGGTTGAGTTGGGTTAGGTTAGGTTAGGTTAGGTTGGGTTAGGTTAGGTTAGGTTAGGTTACGTTAGGTTAGGTTACGTTAGGTTAGGTTAGGTTAGGTTACGTTAGGTTAGGTTAGGTTAGGTAAGGATAATTTGGTTAGGTTAGGTAAGGTTAGGTTAGGTTAGGTTAGGTTGGGTTGGGTGTTGGGTTGGGTTGGGTTGGGTTGGGTTAGGTTGGGTTAGGTTAGGTTAGGTTACGTTAGGTTAGGTCAGGTTAGGTTACGTTAGGTTAGGTTAGGTTAGGTTACGTTAGGTTAGGTTAGGTCAGGTAAGGTTAGGTTACGTTAGAATAGGTTAGGTTAGGTTACGTTAGGTTAGGTTAGGTTAGGTTAAGGTATGAACCATCGTAAAACCGCATTAAACAATGTCACTTAGTGAGATGCAGTGTTTTCACCATTACAAGTCGGGAACTGCGATATCTAATGTGAAAGCGCTTGCAAACGTCGTTAGGTTAGGTTAGGTTAGGTTAGGTTTGGTTAGGTTAGGTTAGGTTAGGTTAGGGAATGTTAGGTAAGGTTTGGTTAGGTTAGGTTAGGTTAGGTTGGGTTAGGTAAGGTTAGGTTAGGTTAAGATATGAACCGCGCTAAAACCGCATTAAACAATGTCACTTAGTGAGATGCTGTGTTTTCCACCATTACAAGTCGGGAACTGCGATGTCTAATGTGAAAGCGCATGAAACCGTCGTAATCTTGTAGAAAACATTGTAAAGTAGCGAATAAAACGTTTTCTAACGATAGAAGTGCGAAGGTTCGGTTAGTTTGAGCTAGGTAGCGTCGTGAAACCACCAAAAACGATGTCATCTAACGAGATAGTGTTGTTTTATTGCGAGTACGAAACAGCGATAGGTGAAATATTGGGAAAGCACACAAAATGGCATGAACTAGCCAGATACTGCGTCTTGTGCCGTTACAAGTGCGAAACTGCTTTATTGTGATATTCTCGTTAAAGCGCATGCAAGTATCGTGAAACCTTAAAGAACGATGTCATCTAGCGAGATACAGCGTTCTGTACTGTAATAAGTTGGTGAGAAACTGTGAGGTTATGCAAATATCCTAATTGTGAACGAAACAGTGTAATAGAGCGTTTTTAATACAAGTGCGAATGTTAGGTTAGGTTAAGATATGAACCGTCGTAAAACCGCATTAATCAATGTCACTTAGTGAGATGCAGTGTTTTTCACCATTAAAGTCGGGAACTGCGATATCTAATGTGAAAGCGCTTGCAAACGTCGTTAGGTTAGGTTAGGTTAGGTTAGGTTAGGTTAGGTTAGGTTAGGTTAGGTTAGGTTAGGTTTGGTTAGGTTAGGTTAGGTTAGGTTAGGTTAGGGTATGTTAGGTAAGGTTTGGTTAGGTTAGGTTAGGTTAGGTTGGTTTAGGTAAGGTTAGGTTAGGTTAAGATATGAACTGCGCTAAAACCGCGTTAAACAATGTCACTTAGTGAGATGCTGTGTTTTTCACCATTACAAGTCGGGAACTGCGATATCTAATGTGAAAGCGCATGAAACCGTCGTAATCTTGTAGAAAACATTGTAAAGTAGTGAATAAAACGTTTTCTAACGATAGAAGTGCGAAGGTTCGGTTAGTTTGAGTTATGTTAGTTTAAGCTAGGTAGCGTCGTGAAACCACCAAAAACGACGTCATCTAACGAGATAGTGTTGTTTTAATGCGAGTACGAAACTGCGACAGGTAAAATGTTGTGAAAGCACTCAAAACGGCATGAACAAGCCAAATACTGCGTGTTGTACCGTTACAAGTGCGAAACTGCTATGTTGTGACATTCTCGGTAAAGCGCATGCAAGTATCGTGAAACCTTAAAGAACGATGTCATTTAGCGAGATACAGCGTTCTGTACTGTAATAAGTTGGTGAGAAACTGTGAGGTCAAGCAAATATCGTAATTGTGAACGAAACAGTGTAATTGAGCGTCTTTAGATACAAGTGCGAATGTTAGGTTAGGTTGACATATCAACCGTCGTAAAACCGCATTAAACAATGTCACTTAGTGACATGTAGTGTTTTTCAACATTACAAGTCGGGAACTACGATATCTAATGTGAAAGCGCATGAAACCGTCGTAATCTTGTAGAAAACATTGTAAAGTTGCGAGTAAACGTTTTCTAACGATAGAAGTGCGAAGGTTAGGTTAGGTTAGGTTAGTTTAAGCTAGGTAGCGTCGTGAAACTACCAAAAACGACGTCATCTAACGAGATAGTGTTGTTTTATTGCGAGTATTAAACTGCGATAGGTAAAATGTTGTGAATGCACACAAAACGGCATGAACAATACAAATACTGCATGTTCTACCGTTACAAGTGCGAAACTGCTATATTGTGATATTCTCGTTAAAGCGCATGCAAGCATCGTGAAACCTTAAAGAACGATGTCATTTAGCGAGATACAGCGTTCTGTACTGCAATAAGTTGGTGAAAAACTGTGAGGTTGTGCAAATATCGTAATTGTGAACGAAACAGTGTAATAGAGCGTTTTTCAATACAAGTACGAATGTTAGGTTAGGTTAAGATATGAACCGTCGTAAAACCGCATTAAACAATGTCACTTAGTGAGATGCAGTGTTTTTCACCATTACAAGTTGGGAACTGCGATATCTAATGTGAAAGCACTTGCAAACGTCGTTAGGTTAGGTTAGGTTAGGTTAGGTTAGGTTACGTTAGGTTAGGTTAGGTTAGGTTAGGTTTGGTTAGGTTAGGTTAGGTTAGGTTAGGTTAGGGTATGTTAGGTAAGGTTTGGTTAGGTTAGGTTAGGTTAGGTTGGTTTAGGTAAGGTTAGGTTAGGTTAAGATATGAACCGCGCTAAAACCGCGTTAAACAATGTCACTTAGTGAGATGCTGTGTTTTTCACCATTACAAGTCGGGAACTGCGATATCTAATGTGAAAGCGCATGAAACCGTCGTAATCTTGTAGAAAACATTGTAAAGTAGCGAATAAAACGTTTTCTAACGATAGAAGTGCGAAGGTTCGGTTAGTTTGAGTTATGTTAGTTTAAGCTAGGTAGCGTCGTGAAACCACCAAAAACGACGTCATCTAACGAGATAGTGTTGTTTTAATGCGAGTACGAAACTGCGACAGGTAAAATGTGAAAGCACTCAAAACGGCATGAACAAGCCAAATACTGCGTGTTGTACCGTTACAAGTGCGAAACTGCTATATTGTGATATTCTCGTTGAAGCGCATGCAAGCATCGTGAAACCTTAAAGAACGATGTCATTTAGCGAGATACAGCGTTCTGTACTGCAATAAGTTGGTGAAAAACTGTGAGGTTATGCAAATATCGTAATTGTGAACGAAACAGTGTAATAGAGCGTTTTTCAATACAAGTACGAATGTTAGGTTAGGTTAAGATATGAACCGTCGTAAAACCGCATTAAACAATGTCACTTAGTGAGATGCAGTGTTTTTCACCATTACAAGTTGGGAACTGCGATATCTAATGTGAAAGCACTTGCAAACGTCGTTAGGTAAGGTTAGGTTAGGTTAGGTTACGTTAGGTTAGGTTTGGTTACGTTAGGTTAGGTTAGGTTATGTTAGGCTAGGTTGGGTTAGGTTAGGTTAGGTTACGTTAGGTTAAGGTATGAACCGTCGTAAAACCGCAATAAACAATGTCACTTAGTGAGATGCAGTGTTTTTCACCTTTACAAGTTGGGAACTGCGATATCTAATGCGAAAGCGCTTGAAACCGTCGTAATGTTGTAGAAAGCAATGTAAAGTAGCGAGTAAAACGTTTTCTAACGATAGAAGTGCGAAGGTTATGTTAGGTTGAGTTATGTTAGTTTAAGCTAGGTAGCGTCGTGAAACCACCAAAAACGACGTCATCTAACGAGATAGTTTTGTTTTATTGCGAGTACGAAACTGCGATAGGTAAAATGTTGTGAAAGCACACAAAACGGCATGAACAAGCCAAATACTGCGTGTTGTACCGTTACAAGTGCGAAAGTGCTATGTTGTGACATTCTCGGTAAAGCGCATGCAAGTATCGTGAAACCTTAAAGAACGATGTCATTTAGCGAGATACAGCGTTCTGTACTGTAATAAGTTGGTGAGAAACTGTGAGGTCAAGCAAATATCGTAATTGTGAACGAAACAGTGTAATTGAGCGTCTTTAGATACAAGTGCGAATGTTAGGTTAGGTTGACATATCAACCGTCGTAAAACCGCATTAAACAATGTCACTTAGTGAGATGTTGTGTTTTTCAACATTACAAGTCGGGAACTACGATATCTAATGTGAAAGCGCATGAAACCGTCGTAATGTTGTAGAAAGCAATGTAAAGTAGCGAGTAAAACGTTTTCTAACGATAGAAGTGCGAAGGTTATGTTAGGTTGAGTTATGTTAGTTTAAGCTAGGTAGCGTCGTGAAACCACCAAAAACGACGTCGTCTAACGAGATAGTCGTTTTATTGCGAGTACGAAACTGCGATAGGTAAAATGTTGTGAAAGCACACAAAACGGCATGAACAAGCCAAATACTGCGTGTTGTACCGTTACAAGTGCGAAACTGCTATATTGTGATATTCTCGTTAAATCGCATGCAAGCATCGTGAAACCTTAAAGAACAATGTCATTTAGCGAGATACAGCGTTCTGTACTGCAATAAGTTGGTGAAAAACTGTGAGGTTATGCAAATATCGTAATTGTGAACAAAACAGTGTAATAGAGCGTTTTTAGATACAAGTGCGAATGTTAGGTTAGGTTAAGATATGAACCGTCGTAAAACCGCATTAAACAATGTCAATTACTGAGATGCAGTGTTTTTCACCATTAAAAGTGGGGAACTGCGATATTTAATGTGAAAGCGCTTGCAACCGTCGTTAGGTTAGGTTAGGTTAGGTTAGGTTAGGTTAGGTTTGGTTAGGTTAGGTTAGGTTAGGTTAGGTTAGATTAGGTTAGGTTGGGTTGAGTTGGGTTAGGTTAGGTTAGGTTAGGTTAGGTTGGGCTAGGTTAGGTTAGGTTAGGTTAGGTTACGTTAGGTTAGGTTACGTTAGGTTAGGTTAGGTTACGTTAGGTTAGGTTAGGTTAGGTAAGGATAATTTGGTTAGGTTAGGTAAGGTTAGGTTGGGTTGGGTGTTGGGTTGGGTTGGGTTGGGTTAGGTTGGGTTAGGTTAGGTTAGGTTACGTTAGGTTAGGTTAGGTTAGGTTACGTTAGGTTATGTTAGGTTAGGTTAGGTTACGTTAGGTTAGGTTAGGTCAGGTAAGGTTAGGTTACGTTAGAATAGGTTAGGTTAGGTTACGTTAGGTTAGGTTAAGTTAGGTTAGGTTAGGTTTGGTTAGGTTAGGTTAGGTTAGCTTAGGTTAGGTTAGGTTGGGATGGGTTGGGTTAGGTTGGGTTAGGTTAGGTTAGGTTAGGTTAGGTTGGGTTAGGTTAGTTTAGGTTAGGTTAGGTTAGGTTAGGTTAAGTTGGGTTGGGTTAGGTTAGGTTAGGTTAGGTAAGGTTAGGTTAGGTTAGGTTAGGTTAGGTTAAGGTATGAACCGTCGTAAAACCGCATTAAACAATGTCCCTTAGTGAGATGCAGTGTTTTCACCATTACAAGTCGGGAACTGCGATATCTAATGTGAAAGCGCTTGCAAACGTCGTTAGGTTAGGTTAGGTTAGGTTAGGTTAGGTTTGGTTAGGTTAGGTTAGGTTAGGTTAGGGTATGTTAGGTAAGGTTTGGTTAGGTTAGGTTAGGTTAGGTTGGGTTAGGTAAGGTTAGGTTAGGTTAAGATATGAACCGCGCTAAAACCGCATTAAACAATGTCACTTAGTGAGATGCTGTGTTTTCCACCATTACAAGTCGGGAACTGCGATATCTAATGTGAAAGCGCATGAAACCGTAGTAATCTTGTAGAAAACATTGTAAAGTAGCGAATAAAACGTTTTCTAACGATAGAAGTGCGAAGGTTCGGTTAGTTTGAGCTAGGTAGCGTCGTGAAACCACCAAAAACGATGTCATCTAACAAGATAGTGTTGTTTTATTGCGAGTACGAAACTGCGATAGGTGAAATATTGGGAAAGCACACAAAATGGCATGAACTAGCCAGATACTGCGTCTTGTGCCGTTACAAGTGCGAAACTGCTTTATTGTGATATTCTCGTTAAAGCGCATGCAAGTATCGTGAAACCTTAAAGAACGATGTCATCTAGCGAGATACAGCGTTCTGTACTGTAATAAGTTGGTGAGAAACTGTGAGGTCAAGCAAATATCGTAATTGTGAACGAAACAGTGTAATTGAGCGTATTTAGATACAAGTGCGAATGTTAGGTTAGGTTGAGATATCAACCGTCGTAAAACCGCATTAAACAATGTCACTTAGTGAGATGTAGTGTTTTTCAACATTACAAGTCTGGAACTACGATATCTAATGTGAAAGCGCATGAAACTGTCGTAATCTTGTAGAAAACATTGTAAAATTGCGAGTAAAACGTTTTCTAACGATAGAAGTGCGAAGGTTAGGTTAGGTTAGGTTAGTTTAAGCTAGGTAGCGTCGTGAAACTACCAAAAACGACGTCATCTAACGAGATAGTGTTGTTTTATTGCGAGTATTAAACTGCGATAGGTGAAATGTTGTGAATGCACACAAAACGGCATGAACAAGCCAAATACTGCGTGTTCTACCGTTACAAGTGCGAAACTGCTATATTGTGATATTCTCGTTAAAGCGCATGCAAGCATCGTGAAACCTTAAAGAACAATGTCATTTAGCGAGATACAGCGTTCTGTACTGCAATAAGTTGGTGAAAAACTGTGAGGTTATGCAAATATTGTAATTGTGAACGAAACAGTGTAATAGAGCGTTTTTCAATACAAGTACGAATGTTAGGTTAGGTTAAGATATGAACCGTCGTGAAACCGCATTAAACAATGTCACTTAGTGAGATGCAGTGTTTTTCACCATTACAAGTTGGGAACTGCGATATCTAATGTGAAAGCGCTTGCAAACGTCGTTAGGTTAGGTTAGGTTAGGTTAGGTTAGGTTACGTTAGGTTAGGTTTGGTTAGGTTAGGTTAGGTTAGGTTATGTTAGGTTAGGTTGGGTTAGGTTAGGTTAGGTTACGTTAGGTTAAGGTATGAACCGTCGTAAAACCGCAATAAACAATGTCACTTAGTGAGATGCAGTGTTTTTCACCTTTACAAGTTGGGAACTGCGATATCTAATGTGAAAGCGCTTGAAACCGTCGTAATGTTGTAGAAAGCAATGTAAAGTAGCGAGTAAAACGTTTTCTAACGATATAAGTGCGAAGGTTATGTTAGGTTGAGTTATGTTAGTTTAAGCTAGGTAGCGTCGTGAAACCACCAAAAACGACGTCATCTAACGAGATAGTGTTGTTTTATTGCGAGTACGAAACTGCGATAGGTAAAATGTTGTGAAAGCACACAAAACGGCATGAACAAGCCAAATACTGCGTGTTGTACCGTTACAAGTGCGAAAGTGCTATGTTGTGACATTCTCGGTAAAGCGCATGCAAGTATCGTGAAACCTTAAAGAACGATGTCATTTAGCGAGATACAGCGTTCTGTACTGTAATAAGTTGGTGAGAAACTGTGAGGTCAAGCAAATATCGTAATTGTGAACGAAACAGTGTAATTGAGCGTCTTTAGATACAAGTGCGAATGTTAGGTTAGGTTGACATATCAACCATCGTAAAACCGCATTAAACAATGTCACTTAGTGAGATGTAGTGTTTTTCAACATTACAAGTCGGGAACTATGATATCTAATGTGAAAGCGCATGAAACCGTCGTAATCTTGTAGAAAACATTATAAAGTGGCGAGTAAAACGTTTTCTAACGATAGAAGTGCGAAGGTTAGGTTAGGTTAGTTAAGCTAGGTAGCGTCGTGAAACTACCAAAAACGACGTCATCTAACGAGATAGTGTTGTTTTATAGCGAGTATTAAACTGCGATAGGTGAAATGTTGTGAAAGCACACAAAACGGCATGAACAAGCCAAATACTGCGTGTTCTACCGTTACAAGTGCGAAACTGCTATATTGTGATATTCTCGTTAAATCGCATGCAAGCATCGTGAAACCTTAAAGAACAATGTCATTTAGCGAGATACAGCGTTCTGTACTGCAATAAGTTGGTGAAAAACTGTGAGGTTATGCAAATATCGTAATTGTGAACAAAACAGTGTAATAGAGCGTTTTTAGATACAAGTGCGAATGTTAGGTTAGGTTAAGATATGAACCGCCGTAAAACCGCATTAAACAATGTCAATTACTGAGATGCAGTGTTTTTCACCATTAAAAGTGGGGAACTGCGATATTTAATGTGAAAGCGCTTGCAACCGTCGTTAGGTTAGGTTAGGTTAGGTTAGGTTAGGTTAGGTTTGGTTAGGTTAGGTTAGGTTAGGTTAGATTAGGTTAGGTTAGGTTAGGTTAGGTTACGTTAGGTTAGGTTACGTTAGGTTAGGTTAGGTTAGGTTACGTTAGGTCAGGTTAGGTTAGGTAAGGATAATTTGGTTAGGTTATGTAAGGTTAGGTTAGGTTAGGTTAGGTTGGGTTGGGTGTTGTTGGGTTGGGTTGGGTTGGGTTAGGTTGGGTTAGGTTAGGTTAGGTTACGTTAGGTTAGGTTAGGTTAGGTTACGTTAGGTTATGTTAGGTTAGGTTAGGTTACGTTAGGTTAGGTTAGGTCAGGTAAGGTTAGGTTACGTTAGAATAGGTTAGGTTAGGTTACGTTAGGTTAGGTTAAGTTAGGTTAGGTTAGGTTTGGTTAGGTTAGGTTAGGTTAGCTTAGGTTAGGTTAGGTTGGGATGGGTTGGGTTAGGTTGGGTTAGGTTAGGTTAGGTTAGGTTAGGTTGGGTTAGGTTAGTTTAGGTTAGGTTAGGTTAGGTTAGGTTAAGTTGGGTTGGGTTAGGTTAGGTTAGGTTAGGTAAGGTTAGGTTAGGTTAGGTTAGGTTAGGTTAAGGTATGAACCGTCGTAAAACCGCATTAAACAATGTCACTTAGTGAGATGCAGTGTTTTCACCATTACAAGTCGGGAACTGCGATATCTAATGTGAAAGCGCTTGCAAACGTCGTTAGGTTAGGTTAGGTTAGGTTAGGTTAGGTTTGGTTAGATTAGGTTAGGTTAGGTTAGGGTATGTTAGGTAAGGTTTGGTTAGGTTAGGTTAGGTTAGGCTGGGTTAGGTAAGGTTAGGTTAGGTTAAGATATGAACCGCGCTAAAACCGCATTAAACAATGTCACTTAGTGAGATGCTGTGTTTTCCACCATTACAAGTCGGGAACTGCGATATCTAATGTGAAAGCGCATGAAACCGTCGTAATCTTGTAGAAAACATTGTAAAGTAGCGAATAAAACGTTTTCTAACGATAGAAGTGCGAAGGTTCGGTTAGTTTGAGCTAGGTAGCGTCGTGAAACCACCAAAAACGATGTCATCTAACGAGATAGTGTTGTTTTATTGCGAGTACGAAACTGCGATAGGTGAAATATTGGGAAAGCACACAAAATAGCATGAACTAGCCAGATACTGCGTCTTGTGCCGTTACAAGTGCGAAACTGCTTTATTGTGATATTCTCGTTAAAGCGCATGCAAGTATCGTGAAACCTTAAAGAACGATGTCATCTAGCGAGATACAGCGTTCTGTACTGTAATAAGTTGGTGAGAAACTGTGAGGTCAAGCAAATATCGTAACAGTGAACGAAACAGTGTAATTGAGCGTATTTAGATACAAGTGCGAATGTTAGGTTAGGTTGAGATATCAACCGTCGTAAAACCGCATTAAACAATGTCACTTAGTGAGATGTAGTGTTTTTCAACATTACAAGTCGGGAACTACGATATCTAATGTGAAAGCGCATGAAACCGTCGTAATCTTGTAGAAAACATTGTAAAATTGCGAGTAAAACGTTTTCTAACGTTAGAAGTGCGAAGGTTAGGTTAGGTTAGGTTAGTTTAAGCTAGGTAGCGTCGTGAAACTACCAAAAACGACGTCATCTAACGAGATAGTGTTGTTTTATTGCGAGTACGAAACTGCGATAGGTGAAATGTTGTGAATGCACACAAAACGGCATGAACAAGCCAAATACTGCGTGTTCTAACGTTACAAGTGCGAAACTGCTATATTGTGATATTCTCGTTAAAGCGCATGCAAGCATCGTGAAACCTTGAAGAACAATGTCATTTAGCGAGATACAGCGTTTTGTACTGCAATAAGTTGGTGAAAAACTGTGAGGTTATGCAAATATCGTAATTGTGAACGAAACAGTGTAATAGAGCGTTTTTCAATACAAGTACGAATGTTAGGTTAGGTTAAGATATGAACCGTCGTAAAACCGCATTAAACAATGTCACTTAGTGAGATGCAGTGTTTTTCACCATTACAAGTTGGGAACTGCGATATCTAATGTGAAAGCGCTTGCAAACGTCGTTAGGTTAGGTTAGGTTAGGTTAGGTTAGGTTACGTTAGGTTAGGTTTGGTTAGGTTAGGTTAGGTTAGGTTATGTTAGGTTAGGTTGGGTTAGGTTAGGTTAGATTACATTAGGTTAAGGTATGAACCGTCGTAAAACCGCAATAAACAATGTCACTTAGTGAGATGCAGTGTTTTTCACCTTTAGAAGTTGGGAACTGCGATATCTAATGTGAAAGCGCTTGAAACCGTCGTAATGTTGTAGAAAGCAATGTAAAGTAGCGAGTAAAACGTTTTCTAACGATAGAAGTGCGAAGGTTATGTTAGGTTGAGTTATGTTAGTTTAAGCTAGGTAGCGTCGTGAAACCACCAAAAACGACGTCATCTAACGAGATAGTGTTGTTCTATTGCGAGTACGAAACTGCGATAGGTAAAATGTTGTGAAAGCACACAAAACGGCATGAACAAGCCAAATACTGCGTGTTGTACCGTTACAAGTGCGAAACTGCTATGTTGTGACATTCTCGGTAAAGCGCATGCAAGTATCGTGAAACCTTAAAGAACGATGTCATTTAGCGAGATACAGCGTTCTGTACTGTAATAAGTTGGTGAGAAACTGTGAGGTCAAGCAAAGATCGTAATTGTGAACGAAACAGTGTAATTGACCGTCTTTAGATACAAGTGCGAATGTTAGGTTAGGTTGACATATCAACCGTCGTAAAACCGCATTAAACAATGTCACTTAGTGAGATGTAGTGTTTTTCAACATTACAAGTCGGGAACTACGATATCTAATGTGAAAGCGCATGAAACCGTCGTAATCTTGTAGAAAACATTGTAAAGTGGCGAGTAAAACGTTTTCTAACGATAGAAGTGCGAAGGTTAGGTTAGGTTAGGTTAGTTTAAGCTAGGTAGCGTCGTGAAACTACCAAAAACGACGTCATCTAACGAGATAGTGTTGTTTTATAGCGAGTATTAAACTGCGATAGGTGAAATGTTGTGAAAGCACACAAAACGGCATGAACAAGCCAAATACTGCGTGTTCTACCGTTACAAGTGCGAAACTGCTATGTTGTGATATTCTCGTTAAAGCGCATGCAAGCATCGTGAAACCTTAAAGAACAAGGTCATTTAGCGAGATACAGCGTTCTGTACTGCAATAAGTTGGTGAAAAACTGTGAGGTTAGGCAAATATCCTAATTGTGAACCAAACAGTGTAATAGAGCGTTTTTTAATACAAGTGCGAATGTTAGGTTAGGTTAAGATATGAACCGTCGTAAAACCGCATTAATCAATGTCACCTAGTGAGATGCAGTGTTTTTCACCATTACAAGTCAGGAACTGCGATATCTAATGTGAAAGCGCTTGCAAACGTCGTTAGGTTAGGTTAGGTTAGGTTAGGTTAGGTTAGGTTAGGTTACGTTAGGTTAGGTTAGGTTAGGTTTGGTTAGGTTAGGTTAGGTTAGGTTAGGTTAGGGTATGTTAGGTAAGGTTTGGTTAGGTTAGGTTAGGTTAGGTTGGTTTAGGTAAGGTTAGGTTAGGTTAAGATATGAACCGCGCTAAAACCGCGTTAAACAATGTCACTTAGTGAGATGCTGTGTTTTTCACCATTACAAGTCGGGAACTGCGATATCTAATGTGAAAGCGCATGAAACCGTCGTAATCTTGTAGAAAACATTGTAAAGTAGCGAATAAAACGTTTTCTAACGATAGAAGTGCGAAGGTTCGGTTAGTTTGAGTTATGTTAGTTTAAGCTAGGTAGCGTCGTGAAACCACCAAAAACGACGTCATCTAACGAGATAGTGTTGTTTTAATGCGAGTACGAAACTGCGACAGGTAAAATGTGAAAGCACTCAAAACGGCATGAACAAGCCAAATACTGCGTGTTGTACCGTTACAAGTGAGAAACTGCTATGTTGTGACATTCTCGGTAAAGCGCATGCAAGTATCGTGAAACCTTAAAGAACGATGTCATTTAGCGAGATACAGCGTTCTGTACTGTAATAAGTTGGTGAGAAACTGTGAGGTCAAGCAAATATCGTTATTGTGAACGAAACAGTGTAATTGAGCGTCTTTAGATACAAGTACGAATGTTAGGTTAGGTTAAGATATGAACCGTCGTAAAACCGCATTAAACAATGTCACTTAGTGAGATGAAGTGTTTTTCACCATTACAAGTTGGGAACTGCGATATCTAATGTGAAAGCACTTGCAAACGTCGTTAGGTAAGGTTAGGTTAGGTTAGGTTACGTTAGGTTAGGTTTGGTTACGTTAGGTTAGGTTAGGTTATGTTAGGTTAGGTTGGGTTAGGTTAGGTTAGGTTACGTTAGGTTAAGGTATGAACCGTCGTAAAACCGCAATAAACAATGTCACTTAGTGAGATGCAGTGTTTTTCACCTTTACAAGTTGGGAACTGCGATATCTAATGCGAAAGCGCTTGAAACCGTCGTAATGTTGTAGAAAGCAATGTAAAGTAGCGAGTAAAACGTTTTCTAACGATAGAAGTGCGAAGGTTATGTTAGGTTGAGTTATGTTAGTTTAAGCTAGGTAGCGTCGTGAAACCACCAAAAACGACGTCATCTAACGAGATAGTGTTGTTTTATTGCGAGTACGAAACTGCGATAGGTAAAATGTTGTGAAAGCACACAAAACGGCATGAACAAGCCAAATACTGCGTGTTGTACCGTTACAAGTGCGAAAGTGCTATGTTGTGACATTCTCGGTAAAGCGCATGCAAGTATCGTAAAACCTTAAAGAACGATGTCATTTAGCGAGATACAGCGTTCTGTACTGTAATAAGTTGGTGAGAAACTGTGAGGTCAAGCAAATATCGTAATTGTGAACGAAACAGTGTAATTGAGCGTCTTTAGATACAAGTGCGAATGTTAGGTTAGGTTGACATATCAACCGTCGTAAAACCGCATTAAACAATGTTACTTAGTGAGATGTTGTGTTTTTCAACATTACAAGTCGGGAACTACGATATCTAATGTGAAAGCGCATGAAACCGTCGTAATCTTGTAGAAAACATTGTAAAGTGGCGAGTAAAACGTTTTCTAACGATAGAAGTGCGAAGGTTAGGTTAGGTTAGGTTAGTTTAAGCTAGGTAGCGTCGTGAAACTACCAAAAACGACGTCATCTAACGAGATAGTGTTGTTTTATAGCGAGTATTAAACTGCGATAGGTGAAATGTTGTGAAACCACACAAAACGGCATGAACAAGCCAAATACTGCGTGTTCTACCGTTACAAGTGCGAAACTGCTATATTGTGATATTCTCGTTAAATCGCATGCAAGCATCGTGAAACCTTAAAGAACAATGTCATTTAGCGAGATACAGCGTTCTGTACTGCAATAAGTTGGTGAAAAACTGTGAGGTTATGCAAATATCGTAATTGTGAACAAAACAGTGTAATAGAGCGTTTTTAGATACAAGTGCGAATGTTAGGTTAGGTTAAGATATGAACCGTCGTAAAACCGCATTAAACAATGTCAATTACTGAGATGCAGTGTTTTTCACCATTAAAAGTGGGGAACTGCGATATTTATTGTGAAAGCGCTTGCAACTGTCGTTAGGTTAGGTTAGGTTAGGTTAGGTTAGGTTAGGTTTGGTTAGGTTAGGTTAGGTTAGGTTAGGTTAGGTTAGATTAGGTTGGGTTGAGTTGGGTTAGGTTAGGTTAGGTTAGGTTAGGTTAGGTTGGGTTAGGTTAGGTTAGGTTAGGTTAGGTTACGTTAGGTTAGGTTACGTTAGGTTAGGTTAGGTTAGGTTACGTTAGGTTAGGTTAGGTTAGGTAAGGATAATTTGGTTAGGTTAGGTAAGGTTAGGTTAGGTTAGGTTAGGTTGGGTTGGGTGTTGTTGGGTTGGGTTGGGTTGGGTTAGGTTGGGTTAGGTTAGGTTAGGTTACGTTAGGTTAGGTTAGGTTAGGTTACGTTAGGTTATGTTAGGTTAGGTTAGGTTACGTTAGGTTAGGTTAGGTCAGGTAAGGTTAGGTTACGTTAGAATAGGTTAGGTTAGGTTAGGTTACGTTAGGTTAGGTTAAGTTAGGTTAGGTTAGGTTAGGTTAGGTTAGGTTAGCTTAGGTTAGGTTAGGTTGGGTTGGGTTGGGTTAGGTTGGGTTAGGTTAGGTTAGGTTAGGTGGGTTAGGTTAGTTTAGGTTAGGTTAGGTTAGGTTAAGTTGGGTTGGGTTAGGTTAGGTTAGATTAGGTAAGGTTAGGTTAGGTTAGGTTAGGTTAGGTTAAGGTATGAAGCGCCGTAAAACCGCATTAAACAATGTCACTTAGTGAGATGCAGTGTTTTTCACCTTTACAAGTTGGGAACTGTGATATCTAATGTGAAAGCGCTTGAAACCGTCGTAATGTTGTAGAAAGCAATGTAAAGTAGCAAGTAAAACGTTTTCTAACGATAGAAGTGCGAAGGTCATGTTAGGTTATGTTAGTTTAAGCTAGGTAGCGTCGTGAAACTACCAAAAACAACGTCATCTAACGAGATAGTGTTGTTTTATTGCGAGTACGAAACTGCGATAGGTGAAATGTTGTGAAAGCACACAAAACGGCATGAACAAGCCAAATACTGCGTGTTGTACCGTTACAAGTGCGAAACTGCTATGTTGTGATATTCTCGTTAAAGCGCATGCAAGCATCGTGAAACCTAAAGAACGATGTCATTTAGCGAGATACAGCGTTCTGTACTGCAATAAGTTGGTGAAAAACTGTGAGGTTATGCAAATATCCTAATTGTGAACGAAACAGTGTAATAGAGCGTTTTTTAATACAAGTGCGAATGTTAGGTTAGGTTAAGATATGAACCGTCGTAAAACCGCATTAAACAATGTCACTTAGTGAGATGCAGTGTTTTTCACCATTACAAGTTGGGAACTGCGATATCTAATGTGAAAGCACTTGCAAACGTCGTTAGGTTAGGTTAGGTTAGGTTAGGTTAGGTTACGTTAGGTTAGGTTTGGTTAGGTTAGATTAGGTTAGATTAGGTTAGGTTAGGTTAGGTAATGTTAGGTTAGGTTGTGGTTAGGTTAGGTTAGGTTACGTTAGGTTAAGGTATGAACCGTCGTAAAACCGCAATAAACAATGTCACTTAGTGAGATGCAGTGTTTTTCACCTTTACAAGTTGGGAACTGCGATATCTAATGTGAAAGCGCTAGAAACCGTCGTAATGTTGTAGAAAGCAATGTAAAGTAGCGAGTAAAACGTTTTCTAACGATAGAAGTGCGAAGGTTATGTTAGGTTGAGTTATGTTAGTTTAAGCTAGGTAGCGTCGTGAAACCACCAAAAACGACGTCGTCTAACGAGATAGTTGTTTTATTGCGAGTACGAAACTGCGATAGGTAAAATGTTGTGAAAGCACACAAAACGGCATGAACAAGCCAAATACTGCGTGTTGTACCGTTACAAGTGCGAAAGTGCTATGTTGTGACATTCTCGGTAAAGCGCATGCAAGTATCGTGAAACCTTAAAGAACGATGTCATTTAGCGAGATACAGCGTTCTGTACTGTAATAAGTTGGTGAGAAACTGTGAGGTCAAGCAAATATCGTAATTTTGAACGAAACAGTGTAATTGAGCGTCTTTAGATACAAGTGCGAATGTTAGGTTAGGTTGACATATCAACCGTCGTAAAACCGCATTAAACAATGTCACTTAGTGAGATGTAGTGTTTTTCAACATTACAAGTCGGGAACTACGATATCTAATGTGAAAGCGCATGAAACCGTCGTAATCTTGTAGAAAACATTATAAAGTGGCGAGTAAAACGTTTTCTAACGATAGAAGTGCGAAGGTTAGGTTAGGTTAGGTTAGTTAAGCTAGGTAGCGTCGTGAAACTACCAAAAACGACGTCATCTAACGAGATAGTGTTGTTTTATAGCGAGTATTAAACTGCGATAGGTGAAATGTTGTGAAAGCACACAAAACGGCATGAACAAGCCAAATACTGCGTGTTCTACCGTTACAAGTGCGAAACTGCTATATTGTGATATTCTCGTTAAATCGCATGCAAGCATCGTGAAACCTTAAAGAACAATGTCATTTAGCGAGATACAGCGTTCTGTACTGCAATAAGTTGGTGAAAAACTGTGAGGTTATGCAAATATCGTAATTGTGAACAAAACAGTGTAATAGAGCGTTTTTAGATACAAGTGCGAATGTTAGGTTAGGTTAAGATATGAACCGTCGTAAAACCGCATTAAACAATGTCAATTACTGAGATGCAGTGTTTTTCACCATTAAAAGTGGGGAACTGCGATATTTAATGTGAAAGCGCTTGCAACCGTCGTTAGGTTAGGTTAGGTTAGGTTAGGTTAGGTTAGGTTTGGTTAGGTTAGGTTAGGTTAGGTTAGGTTAGATTAGGTTAGGTTGGGTTGAGTTGGGTTAGGTTAGGTTAGGTTAGGTAAGGTTGGGTTAGGTTAGGTTAGGTTAGGTTACGTTAGGTTAGGTTACGTTAGGTTAGGTTAGGTTAGGTTACGTTAGGTTAGGTTAGGTTAGGTAAGGATAATTTGGTTAGGTTAGGTAAGGTTAGGTTGGGTTGGGTGTTGGGTTGGGTTGGGTTGGGTTAGGTTGGGTTAGGTTAGGTTAGGTTACGTTAGGTTATGTTAGGTTAGGTTAGGTTACGTTAGGTTAGGTTAGGTCAGGTAAGGTTAGGTTACGTTAGAATAGGTTAGGTTAGGTTACGTTAGGTTAGGTTAAGTTAGGTTAGGTTAGGTTTGGTTAGGTTAGGTTAGGTTAGCTTAGGTTAGGTTAGGTTGGGATGGGTTGGGTTAGGTTGGGTTAGGTTAGGTTAGGTTGGGTTAGGTTAGTTTAGGTTAGGTTAGGTTAGGTTAGGTTAAGTTGGGTTGGGTTAGGTTAGGTTAGGTTAGGTAAGGTTAGGTTAGGTTAGGTTAGGTTAATTTAAGGTATGAACCGTCGTAAAACCGCATTAAACAATGTCCCTTAGTGAGATGCAGTGTTTTCACCATCACAAGTCGGGAACTGCGATATCTAATGTGAAAGCGCTTGCAAACGTCGTTAGGTTAGGTTAGGTTAGGTTAGGTTAGGTTAGGTTAGGTTAGGTTAGGTTTGGTTAGGTTAGGTTAGGTTAGGTTAGGGTATGTTAGGTAAGGTTTGGTTAGGTTAGGTTAGGTTAGGCTGGGTTAGGTAAGGTTAGGTTAGGTTAAGATATGAACCGCGCTAAAACCGCATTAAACAATGTCACTTAGTGAGATGCTGTGTTTTCCACCATTACAAGTCGGGAACTGCGATATCTAATGTGAAAGCGCATGAAACCGTCGTAATCTTGTAGAAAACATTGTAAAGTAGCGAATAAAACGTTTTCTAACGATAGAAGTGCGAAGGTTCGGTTAGTTTGAGCTAGGTAGCGTCGTGAAACCACCAAAAACGATGTCATCTAACGAGATAGTGTTGTTTTATTGCGAGTACGAAACTGCGATAGGTGAAATATTGGGAAAGCACACAAAATAGCATGAACTAGCCAGATACTGCGTCTTGTGCCGTTACAAGTGCGAAACTGCTTTATTGTGATATTCTCGTTAAAGCGCATGCAAGTATCGTGAAACCTTAAAGAACGATGTCATCTAGCAAGATACAGCGTTCTGTACTGTAATAAGTTGGTGAGAAACTGTGAGGTCAAGCAAATATCGTAACTGTGAACGAAACAGTGTAATTGAGCGTATTTAGATACAAGTGCGAATGTTAGGTTAGGTTGAGATATCAACCGTCGTAAAACCGCATTAAACAATGTCACTTAGTGAGATGTAGTGTTTTTCAACATTACAAGTCGGGAACTACGATATCTAATGTGAAAGCGCATGAAACCGTCGTAATCTTGTAGAAAACATTGTAAAATTGCGAGTAAAACGTTTTCTAACGTTAGAAGTGCGAAGGTTAGGTTAGGTTAGGTTAGTTTAAGCTAGGTAGCGTCGTGAAACTACCAAAAACGACGTCATCTAACGAGATAGTGTTGTTTTATTGCGAGTACGAAACTGCGATAGGTGAAATGTTGTGAATGCACACAAAACGGCATGAACAAGCCAAATACTGCGTGTTCTAACGTTACAAGTGCGAAACTGCTATATTGTGATATTCTCGTTAAAGCGCATGCAAGCATCGTGAAACCTTAAAGAACAATGTCATTTAGCGAGATACAGCGTTTTGTACTGCAATAAGTTGGTGAAAAACTGTGAGGTTATGCAAATATCGTAATTGTGAACGAAACAGTGTAATAGAGCGTTTTTCAATACAAGTACGAATGTTAGGTTAGGTTAAGATATCAACCGTCGTAAAACCGCATTAAACAATGTCACTTAGTGAGATGCAGTGTTTTTCACCATTACAAGTTGGGAACTGCGATATCTAATGTGAAAGCGCTTGCAAACGTCGTTAGGTTAGGTTAGGTTAGGTTAGGTTAGGTTAGGTTAGGTTACGTTAGGTTAGGTTTGGTTAGGTTAGGTTAGGTTAGGTTATGTTAGGTTAGGTTGGGTTAGGTTAGGTTAGGTTACGTTAGGTTAAGGTATGAACCGTCGTAAAACCGCAATAAACAATGTCACTTAGTGAGATGCAGTGTTTTTCACCTTTACAAGTTGGGAACTGCGATATCTAATGTGAAAGCGCTTGAAACCGTCGTAATGTTGTAGAAAGCAATGTAAAGTAGCGAGTAAAACGTTTTCTAACGATAGAAGTGCGAAGGTTATGTTAGGTTGAGTTATGTTAGTTTAAGCTAGGTAGCGTCGTGAAACCACCAAAAACGACGTCATCTAACGAGATAGTGTTGTTCTATTGCGAGTACGAAACTGCGATAGGTAAAATGTTGTGAAAGCACACAAAACGGCATGAACAAGCCAAATACTGCGTGTTGTACCGTTACAAGTGCGAAACTGCTATGTTGTGACATTCTCGGTAAAGCGCATGCAAGTATCGTGAAACCTTAAAGAACGATGTCATTTAGCGAGATACAGCGTTCTGTACTGTAATAAGTTGGTGAGAAACTGTGAGGTCAAGCAAAGATCGTAATTGTGCACGAAACAGTGTAATTGAGCGTCTTTAGATACAAGTGCGAATGTTAGGTTAGGTTGACATATCAACCGTCGTAAAACCGCGTTAAACAATGTCACTTAGTGAGATGTAGTGTTTTTCAACATTACAAGTCGGGAACTACGATATCTAATGTGAAAGCGCATGAAACCGTCGTAATCTTGTAGAAAACATTGTAAAGTGGCGAGTAAAACGTTTTCTAACGATAGAAGTGCGAAGGTTAGGTTAGGTTAGGTTAGTTTAAGCTAGGTAGCGTCGTGAAACTACCAAAAACGACGTCATCTAACGAGATAGTGTTGTTTTATAGCGAGTATTAAACTGCGATAGGTGAAATGTTGTGAAAGCACACAAAACGGCATGAACAAGCCAAATACTGCGTGTTCTACCGTTACAAGTGCGAAACTGCTATGTTGTGATATTCTCGTTAAAGCGCATGCAAGCATCGTGAAACCTTAAAGAACAAGGTCATTTAGCGAGATACAGCGTTCTGTACTGCAATAAGTTGGTGAAAAACTGTGAGGTTATGCAAATATCCTAATTGTGAACCAAACAGTGTAATAGAGCGTTTTTTAATACAAGTGCGAATGTTAGGTTAGGTTAAAATATGAACCGTCGTAAAACCGCATTAATCAATGTCACCTAGTGAGATGCAGTGTTTTTCACCATTACAAGTCAGGAACTGCGATATCTAATGTGAAAGCGCTTGCAAACGTCGTTAGGTTAGGTTAGGTTAGGTTAGGTTAGGTTAGGTTAGGTTAGGTTACGTTAGGTTAGGTTAGGTTAGGTTTGGTTAGGTTAGGTTAGGTTAGGTTAGGTTAGGGTATGTTAGGTAAGGTTTGGTTAGGTTAGGTTAGGTTAGGTTGGTTTAGGTAAGGTTAGGTTAGGTTAAGATATGAACCGCGCTAAAACCGCGTTAAACAATGTCACTTAGTGAGATGCTGTGTTTTTCACCATTACAAGTCGGGAACTGCGATATCTAATGTGAAAGCGCATGAAACCGTCGTAATCTTGTAGAAAACATTGTAAAGTAGCGAATAAAACGTTTTCTAACGATAGAAGTGCGAAGGTTCGGTTAGTTTGAGTTATGTTAGTTTAAGCTAGGTAGCGTCGTGAAACCACCAAAAACGACGTCATCTAACGAGATAGTGTTGTTTTAATGCGAGTACGAAACTGCGACAGGTAAAATGTGAAAGCACTCAAAACGGCATGAACAAGCCAAATACTGCGTGTTGTACCGTTACAAGTGAGAAACTGCTATGTTGTGACATTCTCGGTAAAGCGCATGCAAGTATCGTGAAACCTAAAGAACGATGTCATTTAGCGAGATACAGCGTTCTGTACTGTAATAAGTTGGTGAGAAACTGTGAGGTCAAGCAAATATCGTAATTGTGAACGAAACAGTGTAATTGAGCGTCTTTAGATACAAGTGCGAATGTTAGGTTAGGTTGACATATCAACCGTCGTAAAACCGCATTAAACAATGTCACTTAGTGAGATGTAGTGTTTTTCAACATTACAAGTCGGGAACTACGATATCTAATGTGAAAGCGCATGAAACCGTCGTAATCTTGTAGAAAACATTATAAAGTGGCGAGTAAAACGTTTTCTAACGATAGAAGTGCGAAGGTTAGGTTAGGTTAGGTTAGCTAAGCTAGGTAGCGTCGTGAAACTACCAAAAACGACGTCATCTAACGAGATAGTGTTGTTTTATAGCGAGTATTAAACTGCGATAGGTGAAATGTTGTGAAAGCACACAAAACGGCATGAACAAGCCAAATACTGCGTGTTCTACCGTTACAAGTGCGAAACTGCTATATTGTGATATTCTCGTTAAATCGCATGCAAGCATCGTGAAACCTTAAAGAACAATGTCATTTAGCGAGATACAGCGTTCTGTACTGCAATAAGTTGGTGAAAAACTGTGAGGTTATGCAAATATCGTAATTGTGAACAAAACAGTGTAATAGAGCGTTTTTAGATACAAGTGCGAATCTTAGGTTAGGTTAAGATATGAACCGTCGTAAAACCGCATTAAACAATGTCAATTACTGAGATGCAGTGTTTTTACCATTAAAAGTGGGGAACTGCGATATTTAATGTGAAAGCGCTTGCAACCGTCGTTAGGTTAGGTTAGGTTAGGTTAGGTTAGGTTTGGTTAGGTTAGGTTAGGTTAGGTTAGATCAGGTTAGGTTGGGTTGAGTTGGGTTAGGTTAGGTTAGGTTAGGTTGGGTTAGGTTAGGTTAGGTTAGGTTAGGTTACGTTAGGTTAGGTTACGTTAGGTTAGGTTAGGTTAGGTTACGTTAGGTTAGGTTAGGTTAGGTAAGGATAATTTGGTTAGGTTAGGTAAGGTTAGGTTGGGTGTTGGGTTGGGTTGGGTTGGGTTAGGTTGGGTTAGGTTAGGTTAGGTTACGTTAGGTTAGGTTAGGTTACGTTAGGTTATGTTAGGTTAGGTTAGGTTACGTTAGGTTAGGTTAGGTCAGGTAAGGTTAGGTTACGTTAGAATAGGTTAGGTTAGGTTACGTTAGGTTAGGTTAAGTTAGGTTAGGTTAGGTTTGGTTAGGTTAGGTTAGGTTAGCTTAGGTTAGGTCAGGTTGGGATGGGTTGGGTTAGGTTGGGTTAGGTTAGGTTAGGTTAGGTTAGGTTGGGTTAGGTTAGTTTAGGTTAGGTTAGGTTAGGTTAGGTTAAGTTGGGTTGGGTTAGGTTAGGTTAGGTTAGGTAAGGTTAGGTTAGGTTAGGTTAGGTTAAGGTATGAACCGTCGTAAAACCGCATTAAACAATGTCCCTTAGTGAGATGCAGTGTTTTCACCATTACAAGTCGGGAACTGCGATATCTAATGTGAAAGCGCTTGCAAACGTCGTTAGGTTAGGTTAGGTTAGGTTAGGTTAGGTTAGGTTAGGTTAGGTTAGGGTATGTTAGGGTATGTTAGGTAAGGTTTGGTTAGGTTAGGTTAGGTTAGGTTGGGTTAGGTAAGGTTAGGTTAGGTTAAGATATGAACCGCGCTAAAACCGCATTAAACAATGTCACTTAGTGAGATGCTGTGTTTTCCACCATTACAAGTCGGGAACTGCGATATCTAATGTGAAAGCGCATGAAACCGTCGTAATCTTGTAGAAAACATTGTAAAGTAGCGAATAAAACGTTTTCTAACGATAGAAGTGCGAAGGTTCGGTTAGTTTGAGCTAGGTAGCGTCGTGAAACCACCAAAAACGATGTCATCTAACGAGATAGTGTTGTTTTATTGCGAGTACGAAACAGCGATAGGTGAAATATTGGGAAAGCACACAAAATGGCATGAACTAGCCAGATACTGCGTCTTGTGCCGTTACAAGTGCGAAACTGCTTTATTGTGATATTCTCGTTAAAGCGCATGCAAGTATCGTGAAACCTTAAAGAACGATGTCATCTTGCGAGATACAGCGTTCTGTACTGTAATAAGTTGGTGAGAAACTGTGAGGTCAAGCAAATATCGTAATTGTGAACGAAACAGTGTAATTGAGCGTATTTAGATACAAGTGCGAATGTTAGGTTGAGATATCAACCGTCGTAAAACCGCATTAAACAATGTCACTTAGTGAGATGTAGTGTTTTTCAACATTACAAGTCGGGAACTACGATAACTAATGTGAAAGCGCATGAAACCGTCGTAATCTTGTAGAAAACATTGTAAAATTGCGAGTAAAACGTTTTCTAACGATAGAAGTGCGAAGGTTAGGTTAGGTTAGGTTAGTTTAAGCTAGGTAGCGTCGTGAAACTACCAAAAACGACGTCATCTAACGAGATAGTGTTGTTTTATTGCGAGTATTAAACTGCGATAGGTGAAATGTTGTGAATCACACAAAACGGCATGAACAAGCCAAATACTGCGTGTTCTACCGTTACAAGTGCGAAACTGCTATATTGTGATATTCTCGTTAAAGCGCATGCAAGCATCGTGAAACCTTAAAGAACAATGTCATTTAGCGAGATACAGCGTTCTGTACTGCAATAAGTTGGTGAAAAACTGTGAGGTTATGCAAATATCGTAATTGTGAACGAAACAGTGTAATAGAGCGTTTTTCAATACAAGTACGAATGTTAGGTTAGGTTAAGATATGAACCGTCGTGAAACCGCATTAAACAATGTCACTTAGTGAGATGCAGTGTTTTTCACCATTACAAGTTGGGAACTGCGATATCTAATGTGAAGCGCTTGCAAACGTCGTTAGGTTAGGTTAGGTTAGGTTAGGTTAGGTTACGTTAGGTTAGGTTTGGTTAGGTTAGGTTAGGTTAGGTTATGTTAGGTTAGGTTGGGTTAGGTTAGGTTAGGTTACGTTAGGTTAAGGTATGAACCATCGTAAAACCGCAATAAACAATGTCACTTAGTGAGATGCAGTGTTTTTCACCTTTACAAGTTGGGAACTGCGATATCTAATGTGAAAGCGCTTGAAACCGTCGTAATGTTGTAGAAAGCAATGTAAAGTAGCGAGTAAAACGTTTTCTAACGATAGAAGTGCGAAGGTTATGTTAGGTTGAGTTATGTTAGTTTAAGCTAGGTAGCGTCGTGAAACCACCAAAAACGACGTCATCTAACGAGATAGTGTTGTTCTATTGCGAGTACGAAACTGCGATAGGTAAAATGTTGTGAAAGCACACAAAACGGCATGAACAAGCCAAATACTGCGTGTTGTACCGTTACAAGTGCGAAACTGCTATGTTGTGACATTCTCGGTAAAGCGCATGCAAGTATCGTGAAACCTTAAAGAACGATGTCATTTAGCGAGATACAGCGTTCTGTACTGTAATAAGTTGGTGAGAAACTGTGAGGTCAAGCAAAGATCGTAATTGTGCACGAAACAGTGTAATTGAGCGTCTTTAGATACAAGTGCGAATGTTAGGTTAGGTTGACATATCAACCGTCGTAAAACCGCATTAAACAATGTCACTTAGTGAGATGTAGTGTTTTTCAACATTACAAGTCGGGAACTACGATATCTAATGTGAAAGCGCATGAAACCGTCGTAATCTTGTAGAAAACATTGTAAAGTGGCGAGTAAAACGTTTTCTAACGATAGAAGTGCGAAGGTTAGGTTAGGTTAGGTTAGTTTAAGCTAGGTAGCGTCGTGAAACTACCAAAAACGACGTCATCTAACGAGATAGTGTTGTTTTATAGCGAGTATTAAACTGCGATAGGTGAAATGTTGTGAAAGCACACAAAACGGCATGAACAAGCCAAATACTGCGTGTTCTACCGTTACAAGTGCGAAACTGCTATGTTGTGATATTCTCGTTAAAGCGCATGCAAGCATCGTGAAACCTTAAAGAACAAGGTCATTTAGCGAGATACAGCGTTCTGTACTGCAATAAGTTGGTGAAAAACTGTGAGGTTATGCAAATATCCTAATTGTGAACCAAACAGTGTAATAGAGCGTTTTTTAATACAAGTGCGAATGTTAGGTTAGGTTAAAATATGAACCGTCGTAAAACCGCATTAATCAATGTCACCTAGTGAGATGCAGTGTTTTTCACCATTACAAGTCAGGAACTGCGATATCTAATGTGAAAGCGCTTGCAAACGTCGTTAGGTTAGGTTAGGTTAGGTTAGGTTAGGTTACGTTAGGTTAGGTTAGGTTAGGTTTGGTTAGGTTAGGTTAGGTTAGGTTAGGTTAGGGTATGTTAGGTAAGGTTTGGTTAGGTTAGGTTAGGTTAGGTTGGTTTAGGTAAGGTTAGGTTAGGTTAAGATATGAACCGCGCTAAAACCGCGTTAAACAATGTCACTTAGTGAGATGCTGTGTTTTTCACCATTACAAGTCGGGAACTGCGATATCTAATGTGAAAGCGCATGAAACCGTCGTAATCTTGTAGAAAACATTGTAAAGTAGCGAATAAAACGTTTTCTAACGATAGAAGTGCGAAGGTTCGGTTAGTTTGAGTTATGTTAGTTTAAGCTAGGTAGCGTCGTGAAACCACCAAAAACGACGTCATCTAACGAGATAGTGTTGTTTTAATGCGAGTACGAAACTGCGACAGGTAAAATGTGAAAGCACTCAAAACGGCATGAACAAGCCAAATACTGCGTGTTGTACCGTTACAAGTGAGAAACTGCTATGTTGTGACATTCTCGGTAAAGCGCATGCAAGTATCGTGAAACCTAAAGAACGATGTCATTTAGCGAGATACAGCGTTCTGTACTGTAATAAGTTGGTGAGAAACTGTGAGGTCAAGCAAATATCGTAATTGTGAACGAAACAGTGTAATTGAGCGTCTTTAGATACAAGTGCGAATGTTAGGTTAGGTTGACATATCAACCGTCGTAAAACCGCATTAAACAATGTCACTTAGTGAGATGTAGTGTTTTTCAACATTACAAGTCGGGAACTACGATATCTAATGTGAAAGCGCATGAAACCGTCGTAATCTTGTAGAAAACATTATAAAGTGGCGAGTAAAACGTTTTCTAACGATAGAAGTGCGAAGGTTAGGTTAGGTTAGGTTAGCTAAGCTAGGTAGCGTCGTGAAACTACCAAAAACGACGTCATCTAACGAGATAGTGTTGTTTTATAGCGAGTATTAAACTGCGATAGGTGAAATGTTGTGAAAGCACACAAAACGGCATGAACAAGCCAAATACTGCGTGTTCTACCGTTACAAGTGCGAAACTGCTATATTGTGATATTCTCGTTAAATCGCATGCAAGCATCGTGAAACCTTAAAGAACAATGTCATTTAGCGAGATACAGCGTTCTGTACTGCAATAAGTTGGTGAAAAACTGTGAGGTTATGCAAATATCGTAATTGTGAACAAAACAGTGTAATAGAGCGTTTTTAGATACAAGTGCGAATGTTAGGTTAGGTTAAGATATGAACCGTCGTAAAACCGCATTAAACAATGTCAATTACTGAGATGCAGTGTTTTTACCATTAAAAGTGGGGAACTGCGATATTTAATGTGAAAGCGCTTGCAACCGTCGTTAGGTTAGGTTAGGTTAGGTTAGGTTAGGTTTGGTTAGGTTAGGTTAGGTTAGGTTAGATCAGGTTAGGTTGTGTTGAGTTGGGTTAGGTTAGGTTAGGTTAGGTTGGGTTAGGTTAGGTTAGGTTAGGTTAGGTTACGTTAGGTTAGGTTACGTTAGGTTAGGTTAGGTTAGGTTACGTTAGGTTAGGTTAGGTTAGGTAAGGATAATTTGGTTAGGTTAGGTAAGGTTAGGTTGGGTGTTGGGTTGGGTTGGGTTGGGTTAGGTTGGGTTAGGTTAGGTTAGGTTACGTTAGGTTAGGTTAGGTTAGGTTACGTTAGGTTATGTTAGGTTAGGTTAGGTTACGTTAGGTTAGGTTAGGTCAGGTAAGGTTAGGTTACGTTAGAATAGGTTAGGTTAGGTTACGTTAGGTTAGGTTAAGTTAGGTTAGGTTAGGTTTGGTTAGGTTAGGTTAGGTTAGCTTAGGTTAGGTTAGGTTGGGATGGGTTGGGTTAGGTTGGGTTAGGTTAGGTTAGGTTAGGTTAGGTTGGGTTAGGTTAGTTTAGGTTAGGTTAGGTTAGGTTAGGTTAAGTTGGGTTGGGTTAGGTTAGGTTAGGTTAGGTAAGGTTAGGTTAGGTTAGGTTAGGTTAAGGTATGAACCGTCGTAAAACCGCATTAAACAATGTCCCTTAGTGAGATGCAGTGTTTTCACCATTACAAGTCGGGAACTGCGATATCTAATGTGAAAGCGCTTGCAAACGTCGTTAGGTTAGGTTAGGTTAGGTTAGGTTAGGTTAGGTTAGGTTAGGTTAGGTTAGGGTATGTTAGGGTATGTTAGGTAAGGTTTGGTTAGGTTAGGTTAGGTTAGGTTGGGTTAGGTAAGGTTAGGTTAGGTTAAGATATGAACCGCGCTAAAACCGCATTAAACAATGTCACTTAGTGAGATGCTGTGTTTTCCACCATTACAAGTCGGGAACTGCGATATCTAATGTGAAAGCGCATGAAACCGTCGTAATCTTGTAGAAAACATTGTAAAGTAGCGAATAAAACGTTTTCTAACGATAGAAGTGCGAAGGTTCGGTTAGTTTGAGCTAGGTAGCGTCGTGAAACCACCAAAAACGATGTCATCTAACGAGATAGTGTTGTTTTATTGCGAGTACGAAACAGCGATAGGTGAAATATTGGGAAAGCACACAAAATGGCATGAACTAGCCAGATACTGCGTCTTGTGCCGTTACAAGTGCGAAACTGCTTTATTGTGATATTCTCGTTAAAGCGCATGCAAGTATCGTGAAACCTTAAAGAACGATGTCATCTTGCGAGATACAGCGTTCTGTACTGTAATAAGTTGGTGAGAAACTGTGAGGTCAAGCAAATATCGTAATTGTGAACGAAACAGTGTAATTGAGCGTATTTAGATACAAGTGCGAATGTTAGGTTGAGATATCAACCGTCGTAAAACCGCATTAAACAATGTCACTTAGTGAGATGTAGTGTTTTTCAACATTACAAGTCGGGAACTACGATAACTAATGTGAAAGCGCATGAAACCGTCGTAATCTTGTAGAAAACATTGTAAAATTGCGAGTAAAACGTTTTCTAACGATAGAAGTGCGAAGGTTAGGTTAGGTTAGGTTAGTTTAAGCTAGGTAGCGTCGTGAAACTACCAAAAACGACGTCATCTAACGAGATAGTGTTGTTTTATTGCGAGTATTAAACTGCGATAGGTGAAATGTTGTGAATCACACAAAACGGCATGAACAAGCCAAATACTGCGTGTTCTACCGTTACAAGTGCGAAACTGCTATATTGTGATATTCTCGTTAAAGCGCATGCAAGCATCGTGAAACCTTAAAGAACAATGTCATTTAGCGAGATACAGCGTTCTGTACTGCAATAAGTTGGTGAAAAACTGTGAGGTTATGCAAATATCGTAATTGTGAACGAAACAGTGTAATAGAGCGTTTTTCAATACAAGTACGAATGTTAGGTTAGGTTAAGATATGAACCGTCGTGAAACCGCATTAAACAATGTCACTTAGTGAGATGCAGTGTTTTTCACCATTACAAGTTGGGAACTGCGATATCTAATGTGAAGCGCTTGCAAACGTCGTTAGGTTAGGTTAGGTTAGGTTAGGTTAGGTTACGTTAGGTTAGGTTTGGTTAGGTTAGGTTAGGTTAGGTTATGTTAGGTTAGGTTGGGTTAGGTTAGGTTAGGTTACGTTAGGTTAAGGTATGAACCATCGTAAAACCGCAATAAACAATGTCACTTAGTGAGATGCTGTGTTTTTCACCATTACAAGTCGGGAACTGCGATATCTAATGTGAAAGCGCATGAAACCGTCGTAATCTTGTAGAAAACATTGTAAAGTAGCGAATAAAACGTTTTCTAACGATAGAAGTGCGAAGGTTCGGTTAGTTTGAGTTATGTTAGTTTAAGCTAGGTAGCGTCGTGAAACCACCAAAAACGACGTCATCTAACGAGATAGTGTTGTTTTAATGCGAGTACGAAACTGCGACAGGTAAAATGTGAAAGCACTCAAAACGGCATGAACAAGCCAAATACTGCGTGTTGTACCGTTACAAGTGAGAAACTGCTATGTTGTGACATTCTCGGTAAAGCGCATGCAAGTATCGTGAAACCTTAAAGAACGATGTCATTTAGCGAGATACAGCGTTCTGTACTGTAATAAGTTGGTGAGAAACTGTGAGGTCAAGCAAATATCGTAATTGTGAACGAAACAGTGTAATTGAGCGTCTTTAGATACAAGTGCGAATGTTAGGTTAGGTTGACATATCAACCGTCGTAAAACCGCATTAAACAATGTCACTTAGTGAGATGTAGTGTTTTTCAACATTACAAGTCGGGAACTACGATATCTAATGTGAAAGCGCATGAAACCGTCGTAATCTTGTAGAAAACATTATAAAGTGGCGAGTAAAACGTTTTCTAACGATAGAAGTGCGAAGGTTAGGTTAGGTTAGGTTAGTTAAGCTAGGTAGCGTCGTGAAACTACCAAAAACGACGTCATCTAACGAGATAGTGTTGTTTTATAGCGAGTATTAAACTGCGATAGGTGAAATGTTGTGAAAGCACACAAAACGGCATGAACAAGCCAAATACTGCGTGTTCTACCGTTACAAGTGCGAAACTGCTATATTGTGATATTCTCGTAAAATCGCATGCAAGCATCGTGAAACCTTAAAGAACAATGTCATTTAGCGAGATACAGCGTTCTGTACTGCAATAAAGTGGTGAAAAACTGTGAGGTTATGCAAATATCGTAATTGTGAACAAAACAGTGTAATAGAGCGTTTTTAGATACAAGTGCGAATGTTAGGTTAGGTTAAGATATGAACCGTCGTAAAACCGCATTAAACAATGTCAATTACTGAGATGCAGTGTTTTTACCATTAAAAGTGGGGAACTGCGATATTTAATGTGAAAGCGCTTGCAACCGTCGTTAGGTTAGGTTAGGTTAGGTTAGGTTAGGTTTGGTTAGGATAGGTTAGGTTAGGTTAGGTTAGATTAGGTTAGGTTGGGTTGAGTTGGGTTAGGTTAGGTTAGGTTAGGTTGGGTTAGGTTAGGTTAGGTTAGGTTAGGTTACGTTAGGTTAGGTTACGTTAGGTTAGGTTAGGTTAGGTTACGTTAGGTTAGGTTAGGTTAGGTAAGGATAATTTGGTTAGGTTAGGTAAGGTTAGGTTGGGTTGGGTGTTGGGTTGGGTTGGGTTGGGTTAGGTTGGGTTAGGTTAGGTTAGGTTACGTTAGGTTAGGTTAGGTTAGGTTACGTTAGGTTATGTTAGGTTAGGTTAGGTTACGTTAGGTTAGGTTAGGTCAGGTAAGGTTAGGTTACGTTAGAATAGGTTAGGTTAGGTTACGTTAGGTTAGGTTAAGTTAGGTTAGGTTAGGTTTGGTTAGGTTAGGTTAGGTTAGCTTAGGTTAGGTTAGGTTGGGATGGGTTGGGTTAGGTTGGGTTAGGTTAGGTTAGGTTAGGTTAGGTTGGGTTAGGTTAGTTTAGGTTAGGTTAGGTTAGGTTAGGTTAAGTTGGGTTGGGTTAGGTTAGGTTATGTTAGGTAAGGTTAGGTTAGGTTAGGTTAGGTTAGGTTAAGGTATGAACCGTCGTAAAACCGCATTAAACAATGTCCCTTAGTGAGATGCAGTGTTTTCACCATTACAAGTCGGGAACTGCGATATCTAATGTGAAAGCGCTTGCAAACGTCGTTAGGTTAGGTTAGGTTAGGTTAGGTTAGGTTAGGTTAGGTTTGGTTAGGTTAGGTTAGGTTAGGTTAGGGTATGTTAGGTAAGGTTTGGTTAGGTTAGGTTAGGTTAGGTTGGGTTAGGTAAGGTTAGGTTAGGTTAAGATATGAACCGCGCTAAAACCGCATTAAACAATGTCACTTAGTGAGATGCTGTGTTTTCCACCATTACAAGTCGGGAACTGCGATATCTAATGTGAAAGCGCATGAAACCGTCGTAATCTTGTAGAAAACATTGTAAAGTAGCGAATAAAACGTTTTCTAACGATAGAAGTGCGAAGGTTCGGTTAGTTTGAGCTAGGTAGCGTCGTGAAACCACCAAAAACGATGTCATCTAACGAGATAGTGTTGTTTTATTGCGAGTACGAAACAGCGATAGGTGAAATATTGGGAAAGCACACAAAATGGCATGAACTAGCCAGATACTGCGTCTTGTGCCGTTACAAGTGCGAAACTGCTTTATTGTGATATTCTCGTTAAAGCGCATGCAAGTATCGTGAAACCTTAAAGAACGATGTCATCTAGCGAGATACAGCGTTCTGTACTGTAATAAGTTGGTGAGAAACTGTGAGGTCAAGCAAATATCGTAATTGTGAACGAAACAGTGTAATTGAGCGTATTTAGATACAAGTGCGAATGTTAGGTTAGGTTGAGATATCAACCGTCGTAAAACCGCATTAAACAATGTCACTTAGTGAGATGTAGTGTTTTTCAACATTACAAGTCGGGAACTACGATAACTAATGTGAAAGCGCATGAAACCGTCGTAATCTTGTAGAAAACATTGTAAAATTGCGAGTAAAACGTTTTCTAACGATAGAAGTGCGAAGGTTAGGTTAGGTTAGGTTAGTTTAAGCTAGGTAGCGTCGTGAAACTACCAAAAACGACGTCATCTAACGAGATAGTGTTGTTTTATTGCGAGTATTAAACTGCGATAGGTGAAATGTTGTGAATGCACACAAAACGGCATGAACAAGCCAAATACTGCGTGTTCTACCGTTACAAGTGCGAAACTGCTATATTGTGATATTCTCGTTAAAGCGCATGCAAGCATCGTGAAACCTTAAAGAACAATGTCATTTAGCGAGATACAGCGTTCTGTACTGCAATAAGTTGGTGAAAAACTGTGAGGTTATGCAAATATCGTAATTGTGAACGAAACAGTGTAATAGAGCGTTTTTCAATACAAGTACGAATGTTAGGTTAGGTTAAGATATGAACCGTCGTAAAACCGCATTAAACAATGTCACTTAGTGAGATGCAGTGTTTTTCACCATTACAAGTTGGGAACTTCGATATCTAATGTGAAAGCGCTTGCAAACGTCGTTAGGTTAGGTTAGGTTAGGTTAGGTTAGGTTAGGTTACGTTAGGTTAGGTTTGGTTAGGTTAGGTTAGGTTAGGTTATGTTAGGTTATGTTGGGTTAGGTTAGGTTAGGTTACGTTAGGTTAAGGTATGAACCGTCGTAAAACCGCAATAAACAATGTCACTTAGTGAGATGCAGTGTTTTTCACCTTTACAAGTTGGGAACTGCGATATCTAATGTGAAAGCGCTTGAAACCGTCGTAATGTTGTAGAAAGCAATGTAAAGTAGCGAGTAAAACGTTTTCTAACGATATAAGTGCGAAGGTTATGTTAGGTTGAGTTATGTTAGTTTAAGCTAGGTAGCGTCGTGAAACCACCAATAACGACGTCATCTAACGAGATAGTGTTGTTTTATAGCGAGTATTAAACTGCGATAGGTGAAATGTTGTGAAAGCACACAAAACGGCATGAACAAGCCAAATACTGCGTGTTCTACCGTTACAAGTGCGAAACTGCTATATTGTGATATTCTCGTTAAATCGCATGCAAGCATCGTGAAACCTTAAAGAACAATGTCATTTAGCGAGATACAGCGTTCTGTACTGCAATAAGTTGGTGAAAAACTGTGAGGTTATGCAAATATCGTAATTGTGAACAAAACAGTGTAATAGAGCGTTTTTAGATACAAGTGCGAATGTTAGGTTAGGTTAAGATATGAACCGTCGTAAAACCGCATTAAACAATGTCAATTACTGAGATGCAGTGTTTTTCACCATTAAAAGTGGGGAACTGCGATATTTAATGTGAAAGCGCTTGCAACCGTCGTTAGGTTAGGTTAGGTTAGGTTAGGTTAGGTTAGATTAGGTTAGGTTGGGTTGAGTTGGGTTAGGTTAGGTTAGGTTAGGTTAGGTTGGGTTAGGTTAGGTTAGGTTAGGTTAGGTTACGTTAGGTTACGTTAGGTTAGGTTAGGTTAGGTTACGTTAGGTTAGGTTAGGTTAGGTTAGGTTAGGTTAGGTTATGTTATGTTAGGTTAGGTTAGGTTAGGTTAGGTTAGGTTAGGTTAGATTAGGTTAGGTTGGGTTGAGTTGGGTTAGGTTAGGTTAGGTTAGGTTAGGTTAGGTTGGGTTAGGTTAGGTTAGGTTAGATTAGGTTACGTTAGGTTAAGTTAGGTTAGGTTACGTTAGGTTAGGTTAGGTTAGGTAAGGATAATTTGGTTAGGTTAGGTAAGGTTAGGTTAGGTTAGGTTAGGTTGGGTTGGGTGTTGGGTTGGGTTGGGTTAGGTTGGGTTAGGTTAGGTTAGGTTACGTTAGGTTAGGTTAGGTTAGGTTACGTTAGGTTATGTTAGGTTAGGTTAGGTTACGTTAGGTTAGGTTAGGTCAGGTAAGGTTAGGTTACGTTAGAATAGGTTAGGTTAGGTTACGTTAGGTTAGGTTAGGTTACGTTAGGTTAGGTTTGGTTAGGTTAGGTTAGGTTAGCTTAGGTTAGGTTAGGTTGGGATGGGTTGGGTTAGGTTGGGTTAGGTTAGGTTAGGTTAGGTTGGGTTAGGTTAGTTTAGGTTAGGTTAGGTTAGGTTGGTTAAGTTGGGTTGGGTTAGGTTAGGTTAAGTTAGGTAAGGTTAGGTTAGGTTAGGTTAGGTTAGGTTAAGGTATGAACCGTCGTAAAACCGCATTAAACAATGTCACTTAGTGAGATGCAGTGTTTTCACCATTACAAGTCGGGAACTGCGATATCTAATGTGAAAGCGCTTGCAAACGTCGTTAGGTTAGGTTAGGTTAGGTTAGGTTAGGTTTGGTTAGGTTAGGTTAGGTTAGGTTAGGGTATGTTAGGTAAGGTTTGGTTAGGTTAGGTTAGGTTAGGTTGGGTTAGGTAAGGTTAGGTTAGGTTAAGATATGAACCGCGCTAAAACCGCATTAAACAATGTCACTTAGTGAGATGCTGTGTTTTCCACCATTACAAGTCGGGAACTGCGATATCTAATGTGAAAGCGCATGAAACCGTCGTAATCTTGTAGAAAACATTGTAAAGTAGCGAATAAAACGTTTTCTAACGATAGAAGTGCGAAGGTTCGGTTAGTTTGAGCTAGGTAGCGTCGTGAAACCACCAAAAACGATGTCATCTAACGAGATAGTGTTGTTTTATTGCGAGTACGAAACTGCGATAGGTGAAATATTGGGAAAGCACACAAAATGGCATGAACTAGCCAGATACTGCGTCTTGTGCCGTTACAAGTGCGAAACTGCTTTATTGTGATATTCTCGTTAAAGCGCATGCAAGTATCGTGAAACCTTAAAGAACGATGTCATCTAGCGAGATACAGCGTTCTGTACTGCAATAAGTTGGTGAAAAACTGTGAGGTTATGCAAATATCGTAATTGTGAACGAAACAGTGTAATAGAGCGTTTTTCAATACAAGTACGAATGTTAGGTTAGGTTAAGATATGAACCGTCGTGAAACCGCATTAAACAATGTCAGTGAGATGCAGTGTTTTTCACCATTACAAGTTGGGAACTGCGATATCTAATGTGAAAGCGCTTGCAAACGTCGTTAGGTTAGGTTAGGTTAGGTTAGGTTAGGTTAGGTTACGTTAGGTTAGGTTTGGTTAGGTTAGGTTAGGTTAGGTTATGTTAGGTTAGGTTGGGTTAGGTTAGGTTAGGTTACGTTAGGTTAAGGTATGAACCGTCATAAAACCGCAATAAACAATGTCACTTAGTGAGATGCAGTGTTTTTCACCTTTACAAGTTGGGAACTGCGCTATCTAATGTGAAAGCGCTTGAAACCGTCGTAATGTTGTAGAAAGCAATGTAAAGTAGCGAGTAAAACGTTTTCTAACGATATAAGTGCGAAGGTTATGTTAGGTTGAGTTATGTTAGTTTAAGCTAGGTAGCGTCGTGAAACCACCAAAAACGACGTCATCTAACGAGATAGTGTTGTTTTATTGCGAGTACGAAACTGCGATAGGTAAAATGTTGTGAAAGCACACAAAACGGCATGAACAAGCCAAATACTGCGTGTTGTACCGTTACAAGTGCGAAAGTGCTATGTTGTGACATTCTCGGTAAAGCGCATGCAAGTATCGTGAAACCTTAAAGAACGATGTCATTTAGCGAGATACAGCGTTCTGTACTGTAATAAGTTGGTGAGAAACTGTGAGGTCAAGCAAATATCATAATTGTGAAGGAAACAGTGTAATTGAGCGTCTTTAGATACAAGTGCGAATGTTAGGTTAGGTTGACATATCAACCGTCGTAAAACCGCATTAAACAATGTCACTTAGTGAGATGTAGTGTTTTTCAACATTACAAGTCGGGAACTATGATATCTAATGTGAAAGCGCATGAAACCGTCGTAATCTTGTAGAAAACATTATAAAGTGGCGAGTAAAACGTTTTCTAACGATAGAAGTGCGAAGGTTAGGTTAGGTTAGGTTAGTTAAGCTAGGTAGCGTCGTGAAAATACCAAAAACGACGTCATCTAACGAGATAGTGTTGTTTTATAGCGAGTATTAAACTGCGATAGGTGAAATGTTGTGAAAGCACACAAAACGGCATGAACAAGCCAAATACTGCGTGTTCTACCGTTACAAGTGCGAAACTGCTATATTGTGATATTCTCGTTAAATCGCATGCAAGCATCGT